>NC_043001.1:79365156-79367656 GCF_006345805.1 Octopus sinensis | reverse complement strand
AAAATTTAAAAACATTTACCCCAATTCATCTTTTAGACGTTGCAACGTTTCTGTGTCATTAATGATTAAATTAGCTTAATTAATTAAATTAAGCCAATCTACCATAGGTTACACTTCATCAGTAAAAAACCTGGGAGAGACAAATATACACGAGGCGTCTGTATCGATGCCTACGGAATATAGTCTTAAAATTTTCAAGACTGACGTATTCGCGCCAAACTTATCAGCAGTAAATATAAACTGCCGATTCAATCTCAGAATTATTCAGAAAATTATCAATTAGTCAATATAGGGTAGCAAAAAAATTCAATAGAAATTTATCGCCACCAGCGGCCTGATGGAAAAGAGAAAATAGTCAACGACTAAATATATATATATAACAATTTAGGAGTGACCCTAACAGGTCATTCGTCCACCAGAAAGAGCAGCCATAACTCACACCGCCAAGTAGTAGTAATTCAGAAATTAGGTGAAAATTTAAAAACATTTACCCCAATTCATCTTTTAGACGTTGCAACGTTTCTGTGTCATTAATGATTAAATTAGCTTAATTAAATTAAATTAAGCCAATCTACCATAGGTTACACTTCATCAGTAAAAAACCTGGGAGAGAGACAAATATACACGAGGCGTCTGTATCGATGCCTACGGAATATAGTCTTAAAATTTTCAAGACTGACGTATTCGCGCCAAACTTATCAGCAGTAAATATAAACTGCCGATTCAATCTCAGAATTATTCAGAAAATTATCAATTAGTCAATATAGGGTAGCAAAAAAATTCAATAGAAATTTATCGCCACAGCGGCCTGATGGAAAAGAGAAAATAGTCAACGACTAAATATATATATATAACAATTTAGGAGTGACCCTAACAGGTCATTCGTCCACCAGAAAGAGCAGCCATAACTCACACCGCCAAGTAGTAGTAATTCAGAATTAGGTGAAAATTTAAAAACATTTACCCCAATTCATCTTTTAGACGTTGCAACGTTTCTGTGTCATTAATGATTAAATTAGCTTAATTAAATTAAATTAAGCCAATCTACCATAGGTTACACTTCATCAGTAAAAAACCTGGGAGAGACAAATATACACGAGGCGTCTGTATCGATGCCTACGGAATATAGTCTTAAAATTTTCAAGACTGACGTATTCGCGCCAAACTTATCAGCAGTAAATATAAACTGCCGATTCAATCTCAGAATTATTCAGAAAATTATCAATTGTAACCTATGGTAGATTGGCTTAATTTAATTTAATTAAGCTAATTAATCTTATTACCCCACAGAAACGTGCCTGCAACGTCTAAAAGATGAATTGGGTAGTTTTTGGTAAATGTTTTTAAATTTTCACCTAATTTCTGATTACTATACTTGGCGGTGTGAGTTATGGCTGCTCTTTCTGTGGACGAATGACTGTTAGGGTCACTCCTAAATTGTTATATATAATATATATATAATATTATATATACATATGTATATCTATATAATATATTATATATATATATACATATGTATATATACATATGTATATATATATATGTATATATATGTATGTACATATGTAATATATTATATATATATTGTAATTATATATATATTATATGTATATGTATATGTATCGTATATATATATATGTATATATATGCTGTACATATGTATATATATATATATCTGTATATATTATATGTATATGTATATGGATATATTATGTAATATATATGTTATGTATATATATGTATATATGTGTATATATATTTATGTATGTATATATATGTTATGTTTATGTACATATATAATATATATATCTATATATATATTATATATATATATATATATATTTACGTGTATGTGTGTGTATGTAGGTATGTATGGTATATTACAAAGTAAAGGGTAATGTGGTTCTCCCGAATGGGACGGTATTATCGTTGTTTTAGCCCCACGGATTATCTATATAGCTGTACGACACACTATCTGTGACCTTATATTTTCAAACAAGGAGCTCAGCACTCCCATCTAATGCAAACCGACATCTGTGGACTAGTTTCTGGGTTACTGCGCTTTATCAACACAGAGTGGCTGCTTTGCCCAGATGGCATTGCTGAATTCAGCGTTCGAATTTATAGTTTTCGAAGTGTCACATTCACTGATCAGAGAATAGAAATATTATTTCTAAACCTCTCTTAGGGAGTCATTCAGTAACAGATCTTTCAAGTGCATATATATATATATATATATATATATATATATATATACACGTTATGCAAGTAAAAATTCCTGGGTCCAAAGATATTTAAATAGTCGTATTTAAAATGCTGCGGTGTAAAAGTGGTAGTGGATGCCGCTATAATCCCGTAATAGACAGATGTCTCATCACCTCATTTTATTCATTTCAAAAGCTGTATGGTGATGGAAACGTGGTGACGTGTTTTCGGCAGGTCTTAAGAGTCACCTCAGAGCACTTAGGCATGTATCACTGAACAGACTGACTAAAAAGGG
>NC_043001.1:79330156-79360156 GCF_006345805.1 Octopus sinensis | reverse complement strand
GTGGCGGTAGTAGTGCTTCTTCTGGAGGTGGTCCCAATGGTGTTTGTTGTTGCTGCCGGAGGATGACAGGTAGAGCAGATTGAATACGAATTTGTAGTAGTAGTAATAGTAGTAGTGGTGGTAGTAGTAGTTGTAGTAGTAGTAGTACTGGTAGTAGTAGAAGTATTAGGAGTAGTAGTTGCCATTTTTTGTTGTGGTTGTTGTAGTGGTAGGAGTAAGAGAAATGTTAAGAGTTGCTGTATTAGATGTCGTGGTCGGATGATGGTGGTGGTAGTAGTAGTCGTGGTGATGGTGGTATTAGTAGTCGTGGTGGTGGTGGTGGTGGTGGTAGTAGTGGTAGTAGTAGTAGTAGTAGTAGTAGTAGTAGTAGTAGTAGTAGTAGTAGTAGTAGTAGCTGTAGTAGTTGCAACAATATTTGTAAAAGTAGTAATCGCAACAGTAGCTGTAAAATTAGAAGGATGAGGAAAAGAAGAATAGGGAAAAGAAGAAGAAAAGAATAGAAATGAAGAAAAAAAATTGTAGATAAAACAAGGAAAATGATATCGATGTTTCAAAACATCAACAATAATAATGGTTTCAAATGCTGGCAAAAACAGGCTAATCGATACTATCGACCATAGTTTTTGATTGGTATTTTACCTTTTCAATTCGGAGGCATAATAATAATAATAATAATAATAATAATAATAATAATAATAATAATAATGAAATTTTCATAAATCCATGTATTTTCGCATTCAGTTTAATGGGCCCTACTTTTCGAAGGCCATTTCAAATCAAGTTGGAATGGAAATCCAAACACAAAGGGTTGAAAATAAATGCTGTTAAACATGTAATTAGAATCTATGTTGTCGAGTCAACGTTATTGAACATATATTTGTAGCTTGAAAACTCCCGTAATATGCTAGGTAACAGTAAAAACAATAGATTTTTCTCCTTTTGTGATACGTGCCTTTTATAATCGAGAATCAAGTCCTGCTATGGAACTTCATAAGGAAGATCAGTTTCTATCGCTCCTTTTGCTGATATCTTACATCTGTTTACATGATGGAAGCTGATGCATCATGAAGGAGGCTTAAGTCTCTTGCTGGATTCTGTGAAGAAATTGTATGGAACATCTCAGTAGAACCACCATCTCTTTCTCACTCTTTGTCCCCCCACCCTCTCTCTCTCTCTCTGTCTTTCTCTCTCTCTCTCTCTCTCTCTCTCTCTTCTCTCCAGTTCTCCATCGATATTATGTGATAAAACCACCATTCGTCTATTAATCCTTGCAGCCATCTATCGTATTGCTTTTACTCTCGTTTTTTTTTTCAGTGTTTAAATTCACTCTCAATAACCCCTTTTAATATACAGCATTGCTGTAATTGATGGAATACATGTCAAAAGATATGCCCAGGCGTGGTTGTGTGGTAAAAAGCTTGTGTGACACATTGGGCAAGGGTTTTCTGCTATTGCCTCGGACCGACCAAAGACTTGTGAGTGGATTTGGTAGACGGAAAGTGATAGAAGCACCTTGAATATATTTGTGTGTGATTCTATGTGTGTATCTGTGTGTGAGTTTGTCCCATCACAACCACCATTACTTGACAACCGATCTTGGAGTATTTACATCTCTGTAACTTAGCGGTTCTGCAAAGAAAACCAATGGAATAAATACTAGGCGTACAAAGAAGAAGTTCTTCGGTCGATTAGTTCGATTAAAGGCGTTGCTCCAGCATGGCCGAGGTCAGATAGCTGAAAGATGAAAGAATGAAAGAAAAGAATGCGTCTGCTATGACTTCTTTTTCTCTTCTCGCTCTCTTTCGCTCTCTCTGTACACACACACACAAACACACACACACACATATATATATATGTATGTATGTATTTATGTATGTATGTATGTATGTGTGTATGTATGTATGTATGTATATATATACTTAGTTGGAATTGGGTGCGTAGCGTGCAATCATATGATAATATAAATAACATATATATACGCATAAATACATACATATATGCACATACTTACTTAAATATATGCATATACATATGCATATATAGGTACAGGACGTCATAAAACGTAAACAATTTGAAATACAAAAACATTGAATACTAAGCTTTTTTTACAGACAACGAGAGAAACAAATGGAAAACAAGACAAGTAACATAAAGAACAACCCTTCATCAGTTGTCGGCTGTTTATCTACTCCACAATTTCGAGCAATTACGACAAGATGAGTCTTCGAGAAAACTGTTGTTCCTGCAAAGCAAAATAAAATTTGGAAATTTGTTGAGGGTCAAAGTTGGTAACAAAATGAGGACAGTGTAAACAAAAAGTAAGAGCTGCTAAGCCATAACGAGGTGAGATGGCGAACGCTGGAGGAACAAAGTTTGACAGGAGAAAAGATAGGAGAAAAGACAGAGAAGAATGTCTGTGATCTCTGTGGCAGATCAAAAGGAAAGAAAGAAGCTCAAGTTAGGAAAAGGAAGATGGCCGTGTGATCAACGAGAGAGTAAAGGAGAAAGAGTGGGAAAAAGAGAGGGACAGTCAGAGATCAATGAAGGGGAGAGGAAAAGATTTAGAGAAAGTATGAGAGAGAAAAAATGAAAGGGGGTGAAGGGAATATAAAATGAAAGAATGAGGAAACGAAAGGAGAGAGAGAGAGAACAATACAGAGTCGCATATACATATATTATATATTATATATATATATATATAGAGAGAGAGAGAGAAAATGGTGGGAGAAATATTTTTTTTGAAAAGACAGAAATATAATATATATATTATATATATATATATATATATATATATATATATATATATATATAACTTGTATCTTTTCTCTTTCCAAAGAAATTATTTCACCCAACGTTCACTATTTTCCTCTCGCTCTGGTCCCTCCATATGCTTTCGTTTGTATATATATATATATATATATATATATATATGTGTGTGTGTGTGTGTGTGTGTGTGTGTGTGTTTGTGTGTGTGTGTGTGTGCATGTATGTGTATGTATGTATGTATATATGTATGTCAGGTCACTTTCGAGTGCTACTGGTAACATGTAACCCAGTACAACATGTTGCATGTTCGGGTCGTCGGTGACTAAACCGGCAACCCCACCAAGTTTGCTTGGTGAGGAGGGTGTTTATTGGACACCCTGCGGGATGAAAAACAAAACCCTTCAAAGGGTGGAGGAACTCTTGAGAATAAACGGCCACCCAATAAATGTCTTAAGGCTGTATCATGCGTGCGGACATAGAAATAACCGGATTGAATACCCAATCGCACGGTTAAACCATTGGGAGTGAAGGACTTTAGACTTTGTTAGGGCATCCTTCTAGGAGGAGGTAACTCAGGTAAATGGGATAACTCCGACATAAAACCTGCGGCTCAGTGGTTACCGATGTTGTTGACTTGTTCTTCTTTTTGGATTATGGCTGATGTTGCTTAGTAAGTGGGATTGACTCTGTGCACAACCTTTCCTCCCTTTAAAAAAATCTTCTGGCACAGGGATTGCGCGATAACAACATTGATTAAGTTTCATGCAATGGCCATACTCGATAACGAGGGGGCAGCCACCATGTATGTATGTATGTATGTATGTATGTATGCGTGTGTGTGCGTTCATACATGCATGCACACTCAAAACAAGGACGAAGAAATCGTAGTGAAAAAAATTAGAATTACGTCTAGAGAATAAGACACACTGGAGGGCAGAATAAGTCGTATATTAAATTCCAGGCCTTGTGCCTATTGTAGAAAGGATTATTATTGTTATTAAGGCAGAATCGTTACTGTGCCGAACAAAATGCTTAGCTAGTTTTCGTCCATCTCTACGTGCTGATTTAAAATTCCAACGAGGTTGACTTTGCCTTTCATCCTTTCTCGGTTGACTCATACCGTCCTCCAAAATGGCTGCCCGTGAGGCAAAATTTGAACCCATTATCATTTTTATGCATACTGCTGAATGTTTTGGAAATATGTGAAAGTAATATTGTCAAATAATAGATTCGTGACTTCAGTTTTCTAGCAAGTGTTAATACAGCAAGAACTTGCAATTATATATGATACAAATCCACAATTCAAACGAAATCATTGTGAACATTACTCACCCATTTGGTAACAAATTTTCCGTAACTTTCCTTTTACTGGGTGGTATGTGAACAGAAGAAATATGACGTTTGAAAGAGATAAGCTTTATCATTTCCTTTTGATAAAATCAAAATATCTGCCAGTTTCTTTGATATGCTCCTCTTCCATCACACATATCCATTTCCAATAAGAACTGATAATTGTTGTTAGATATTTTAGCATGGCATTTCTTCTATGCCGACAGACATAGCTGGTGTTTTGTTGTTATTGTTGTTGTTATTTTGTAGCCTCAAATCTAACCGCCTTGACATACATATCTACTGTTCTCTCTATGCAAAGTGAGAAATTCCTTACTGCACACACCGAGTAGGTAATATAGTATGATGTGTATTGTAAGAGTGTGGATATACCGTACCCTCGGAAAAATCTACCTCCAGACTTAATGTCAGTAGTATTCTAGCAGGCAATTTAGGGGATTTCGGAAAGTAAATAGTTCATTATTATTTAATGCGTTGCTAAGCCTGTGAACTGGCAGAATCTTAAGCATGCCGGCAAGATGCTTAGCGCCATGTCCTGATTTCAAATGCTTCCGATCTCGACTTTGCCATTTATTCTTTCGAGGTCGATAAATTAAGTACCGATTCAGCACTACGGTCGATGTAATCGATTTACTCCTCACCCGAAATTGATGACCTTGTGCTAAAATATGAAACAATTATTTAATGTCCTTGATGTAAAACAGTAGGGTGTGATCTGAAGGAAAATCGATTACTATTTTAGCAGGCAAAACGACCACATAGACGCTTCATAGTTGATTTGTTTTACGTTTGTTGAGATGGAATTAATTTACTCGGTGGCTAGGAGTTAATGTTATGAAGTGAAAGAACAATAACTGAGGAGAAATCGGCAATGTTTTGCACAGCAGCACTGTTGCGAATTATTGGATATAGGCAACTACCATACTGTTTCTACTTTGGACCATTTCACCTTATGATTTACTTATATAGTACCTTTCATCCGCAACCTATTTTTCTCATTCAAATTTTGACGGAATGTAACACAAACTCAAAATAAGATACCATTCGTTAGCAATCTCTTTCACACTCAAAGTTTAACGGAATGTAACACAAACAAAAACGTGGGATGCTTTCGTTAGCAAACTAGTTCACTTATTCAAAATTTGATTTAATGTAACACAAACGAAACTGTGGATACATTTTGTTAGCAATCTATTTCTTACATTCAATATTTGACGGAATGTAATAGAAACGAAACCGTGGGTGCATTTCGTTATCAATCTATTTCTCACATTCAAAATTTAACGGGAACATAGAATAAACGAAAACGAAGAGCCCAAGAGTGCTTCATTCGCTTTATTACAAACTGATATATAGGTGATACACGGAAATTCCATTCGTCCCGGTTCACCTAGCTATCTAAAATGGGAGTAATAGAAACATCTGTGGATGTAGTTTTGTTAAAGCTTCATATGAAATGATGAAGATTTATCTTCTATTTGGATGAAATAGCAGAGCGTCGGACCTTAAAACTCAACTATATCCATCAAAGAACGAACAAATCATGCTAATAAATCTATGATTTTACATACAGTTTAACTTGGCACAATTCAAAATCTTCACCAACACACATATCTCTTATAGTATGTTGTATTATTTGGCAATTCCTTGGAGCTGCCATGATAGTAATTCATATTGACTTTTATAGAGGAACACAAGATGATGGAAATCAAATTATGCTGTCTGTTGTCCTTGTCGTTCTGGTTACTATTTCTACCCTTATGCATCATCTCATTCTTTACGCTGAACTTCTCCTTCCAGTCTTGACTCTTAACCAACCTTCTTCTTCTTCTTCTTTCTTCTCTTCTTCTTCTTCTTCTTCTCTTCTTCTTCTTCTTCTTCTTCTCTTCTTCTTCTTCTTCTTCTTGCTCTTCTTCTTCTTCTTCTTGCTCTTCTTAATCTTCTTCTTGCTCTTCTTCTTCTTCTTCTTCTTCTTCTGTTGTTGTTCTTCTTCTTCTTAACCTCCTCCTCCTCCACCACTTTTTTCTTCATCCTCATCCTATTATAACTTCCTTTTCTCTTCATCCATTTTACTTTCCTTCCTTCTTTCTTTTCTGTTTTCTTTTGTTCTCATCTTCATCCTCATCCTTCTTTTACTTATTTTTCTCTTTTCCGTTCATCTCTTTTTTTATTTCTTTCCGTCTTTCTTCATTTCCTTCATCGTCGTCTTCTCCTCCTCCAATCTCTTCTTTCTTCTTTTTCTTCTTCCTTTTCATTCTTCTCCTTCCTCTTCATCCTACTTATTTTCCTTCTTCTACTTCTTCCCCCTTCCTCTCTCTCTCTCACTTTCTCCTCTTTTATCTCCAAACCACCTCCTACTTATTCCTCTTTATTTTCTCTTTTATTCCGCCTACATTCTGTTGAGTAACCGAAGTAAGCACACTTCATAAAATCAAGTAAGGCTGTGTATCATTGACAAAAAATATAGCTTCTGACATTTGAACGAATACAGTTCACATAGTTTCAGTTATACACTGAACAACGAAAATAGAAATCAGAGCAATTGCAGTTTACATATTCAAGCTTAATCCTTCAGCTCTATACTTAACGTATCTAATATCAGAAGCATTTATCAACTTTTACATATACAATATAGCGCGGGACATTTTATACGATGCATGAATATACTTCAAATATCAGCCAAATCTTCCTGAAGCCGCATCATAATATCTTAAAAGTAAAAGTCACGGACTGGAAACGCTGAGCTGGGATACATATAAAGATAAACATGCTATCTGTTCAAATATATTTGGGACATATTCGAACCCGTAACAAGGCCTTTCATTACATTTTGTCAGAGGGAAATATTCTCGTAAGCAGACAAAAAGGGTGTAATATATATATATATATATATATATATATATATATATATATATATATATATATATATATATATATATATATATATATATATATATATATATATGAAATAGAAAGATGAATAATCTTGTAGCAGATTAATCAAAAGTTAAACCGATACCTTGGTAGCAAAAATCACAGCAGAAGACAGCACGGTTGGAGGTACACCATATGGTGTTGCAACCGTGCGTTGGTGCGGATAATTGAATTTTAATATTACTGGTGAATTGAAGAAATGGAGCTGAACGAAGATTGAACAGAAATCGTTTTATTTCATTCTACACGTGTTTCGAAAGGCACAGTTTACCAAAATCCGATTGAATAATGAGACCATATTGTGTCTTTCTCTTCAGGAAGAAATAGGAAATCCGTTGGAAAAAACAAAAACAGAACAGAGGCGGAGCAAAACAAATCGAACTAGGCTCCTAAGAGCCCATGGTCAAACTGTTTATCAGTGTATGTTGAGAGCCGGTGGTGGGTGCGTTGAAGATTTTAACGGGTCAGGCAACGGTCATTCCTGTGGGTGAGGGTGTGTAGATGTTCTTTGTGACCGAGAATAAAGTTCTGACTATTTAAAGAATCTTGGATGTATTATATGGGGCGAGAAAAAATCTACTTAGAGACATGTGTGTGTTTACTGTTCTATATATGTGTGCTGGCGCCAGTTGGTAAGAAGCGCTATTTTCTGGTCACTGCTGAGAACTCCGTCAAGGGGTAGAAAACATTTTTTGTGTACGTGTGTGCGTTTGATCGCTCGGCTGTCAGTTGTTAAACAGCTCTACACAATGGTCACTGCAGTAAAAAACGTCGGGCGGCAGAAAAATAATTTATGTTTTATGTGTGCGTGTGTTCGTCTAATCATGCCTTGTCAAAGAAACCCCCCGTCGTCAAAAACAAAGCCCCATTCATCTCACAGGAGTAATTCCCCTTGCAGTGGTTAATCGTAATTATCTTAAAGGCTTTTTCAGAATTTATTACCAAGGGCTATTTTCATATAAGTAGTGTAACCGGGTGCAGGTATTATTTATAAGCGTTATTTATAAGCCAGATAAGTATAACGCCGCCAATGGGGGCATCGAAAAGCCGACTGTAAAAGTCCGTTTACCATCCGGTCTCTGGCGAACAATATATGGAAGAGTTCGGAGACACAAAGGTTGCACTTCCTTCTGCCCCTATCAAATGGGAGGGCCACCGACAAAATTGACCATTCCAGTCTGTAGCTTGAGTTCGTATTCTTCAATCGCCATATTAGCTTGCTGAGTCCCGTGGTCTGGCGTTTATTCATGTCTCGAAAAGTTGCGTAATGATTGGAGATTCGCAAAGCCAATCTTGACGATGAGGCCCCTACATAAGCGTAGACTTCTGAGTCCGTGTAAACCTTGCATTGGTAGACGGCGTTTCTGATCCTTCCACTTGCACCTTGGCTCTATAAACTACTCCTTTCACTAGACATTTATAGTTTATAGAGCCAAGGTGCAAGTGGAAGGCTCATCGGAATACAAGACATACACAGGGGCTTCAGAAAATTCATTTAAAACAAGATTTTATTCTCATAAAAATTCATTTAAATACCCAGAGAATAGGAAGAAAACCAGCCTAGCAAAATATGTCTGGGAACTAAAAGAAAAGGAAGCCCCACCTTTCAACGTGACATGGAGCATTCTGGACAGGGCGGCACCATACAGGCATGGAGCTTACAAAAATAATTTCAAGTGCAGACTTTGTCTATTAGAAAAAATGTACATCTTATTCAAAGACAATAATTCTTTGAATCAAAGAAGTGAGTTAATGAACTTATGTCGGCACGCGGCTAAATTTAAAATGTCGAATATAAATATACCATATGGATAGAGTATATATTTTGTATTTTTGATTTTTGATTTTGATTTTGACTCTTGAGCGCTAAGATGGATTTCGATTTTGTTTCCAAGCTATGCGGATCTTAATCCGTATAGCAAAGTCCTATGTTTCTACATATACATTAGGAAAAACCTACAAACTTTGTTTTCATGTTATTGTATTGCATAGGATTACCTTGATTATTTATATTACCTTGATTATTTATAAATGACCCAAAATAGGATGTTATATTTTATTTTATATGTCTTTCGTATATATTTTTATTAATGCACCCATTTTTAAAAGCAATGTTTTTTAAAAAAAGCAATGTTGTCAAAATTAGAATGTTTATATAAGTATGTGTATAGCAAAGCATATGTATTTGTAAGCATGCGTATCTGTGTATGTGTAAGTGAAAGTATGTTTGTGCTTAAGCACACATATACACGACGGTATGTATATGTATCCATTCAAACTTGTGTATGTATACTGGTCTCTATAGATGCCAATAACATCGTTACACTACTTGTATACATAAGTTATTTTCCCCACCCCTCCTTCGTTCCTTTTTCTCTCTTTCCCTTTCTTTCGTTCCCCCTCCTTGCTCAGTATATGAGAATTGCTACATAGATGAATTTTAGCTTGCGTGCGAGACGGTTTGCGTGAATATATGTACACATGCTTTTATGTGTATATCTAGATTCATATTCATACGTCTGTATATGTATGTATAGCGTTTACGCGCATCCTTTTGTGTATGTTGATATATATATGTAGATTTTAATTTAAATATGTATTGCAGTATTTATAACAGGTTTAATTTCTATGCATTAATTTGCACTGTCTTCATTAACGTCAATAGGTTTTTTCCTCGGATTTTATAATTTTTATAAGTTTTTTTTTTTTTAAATATATATACATATATTTTTGACCTTTTTGTTTATCGCTCGAAGATTGACCGTTTTTTCTAAAGGGCCAATCAAACAAGTCTATTTCTTTTTAAAGGTGTAGCGTTTGTAAGAGTATAGATTGAATTGATATATCAGTTCCATTCTAGCAAAAACTGTCTGATGAACGGCAACGAGAAACTCAGAGTAACAGATTTTGTTGAATTTTCTGCTGCTTAAAATAAAGCATATTACTCTACCACTGGTATTTGAGTACTCTTTTTTCCACCTTGTTTCACATTTATGTGTTTACTCCGGTATATATATATATATATATATATATATATATATATATATATATATATATATGTGTGTGTGGTGTGTGTATGTGTCTGTGTATGTGTGTGTGTGTGTATGTGTGTGTGTGTGTGTGTGTGTGTGTTTCTGTGTCTGTGTGTCTGTGTACTGGCAGAATCGGTAGAACGCAGCAGTTAATTTGTCTTTTCGAGAATTTGGTTAGTAATTGTTATTGTTGATATTTATTGTTAAATTTTAAACTTTTATTGTTCTACGTTCTGTTTCAACAGGCGTAGTGGACTATTGTTCCCCTCCGCAACAAAAACACTCGCTCCAACCGATAAAATCCAATGAAGTAATTTTATTACAGGGACCGGATTAAGATGTTAATTCAGAGGGCATTAACCGCATCCATTATTAACAACAGATGGTGGTACGCCATCAAGCGAGCCACTAAATATGAAATAATTTTTGGAAAAATATTTCGGAAAATATTAATTTTTGTGAAAATGAATTCGGAGGACAAGTTTTGTAACCCTGACCATGCTAAACAAAGAGCAACTGTAAAACAAGACAAAGTAAACGAAAATGTGAACGAAAGCCACATAAATGCAGTAAACGGAAAAGGAACCAAGAAATAAAAATAAATACTGAAAACGATAAAATGCATAACGGAAAAGTAAACCCAACAGAAGACAACCAAAAGAAAATTCATTTTGCCACCGCAGCCGGTGTCAGAAAAGATTAATTGAACATAGAGCTAGATTCACTGCGGCAACACAGAAGTATGATCGAAAAGGAAGGTTTTGATGTTAAATCCCCCCTCCCTAACGAACTCATTGAAGAAACAATGAGGAAAATAACATATAAGACAATGATAATAAAAAACAAGAAAATAGACAGGGCATCCAAAGAACAAATCTAAAGTGTCTACAACCCATCTGGCAAGACATCGAGTTGTTGACCAGAGATCATTCGCTTTCATTGTGCTGTCCCATCTATGTATGTCCTTATGGATAATAAAAAATTTAAGAATCGTTAGAACGCCGAGCGAAATATTTAGCAGTATTTCGTCTGTGTGAGCTTGGAATTAATGGTAATTATTATTGGAGTGCAAGTAAGTGCAAGTTTCTATTGAATGATTTTGTGCTATTTCCTGTTATAATTATTGTTACTGTTATAATTACTTGTGTGATAGTCTTCGTTCGAAAACTATCGTGTGTTTTTCCCCTGTGGGGGAAACATTAATTGCTGGCAAGATGCCGAAAAGTGTAACTTCGTTTGGCGAAGAGTGGTCAACAAACAGGGAGGTAAAAAAGATTGAAAGCTTAATATTTGGCGATATTTCGGATTCTTCTAAAAGTGAATTTCCTCAACCAGCAATGTGTACTGTTGCAAAGAGGAATAGTGACGTGAAAAGCCTTCAAACAGAAGAAGATAAACAAAAAAGTTTCGCGTCGGCAGCTGGAGGGGAACCCGTCAGCTTAAAATGGAAAGCTCAAATCTACAAAAACGGGTCGAACTAAGACTAAAAGAAATGCAAAAAGAGACAAATCAAAAATAGTAAGGAAGGAAGCTGAAGACAGAGGATAGTCGCATTATACAGCAAAAATGAAGATTTAAAAGCGAAAAAATCAGCCACTAGGATTGCAGAACTTTCTGATAAATATAATAACTCCGAGTTCTACGAAATGAATAAAAAGACTCATAATGCATTACTTAACACGTTTAGAAAGTCGGTGTCAATGATGAGATTGGATTTTAATCAATTCAGCTTCCAAGACTAGCCACCTCCGACCCTATCTCAAGAAAAGGTGGAGAGTCCCTCTCCTCAGGACACCCCGGATTAAATATGTAAGCAATGTCTATTGACATTGATTGTGTAAATGTTCGTGCCCTGATGTCTAGCTGGAAGTACGGGCGCTTCCTAAATTACATCAGGTTGATAAAATTGGATGTGATTGTTGCAACCGAAACCCGGGTGAAGGGGCCAAGAAATCTGCTCCCCTTCCTGAACGTTTATGAGAAATACGTTTCTCCGAGTCGGGCGGGAGGTGGTGGTGGGGTGTTGGTCCTACTAAAAACAAACCGGATAGCCGAGAAAAGTTATTTTCTGATCCAGAAGGCAGGTTGGTTGTCCTCGACATTCAGTTGTGGCAAGATAATCAGGCTGGTTATAATTTATGCACCCAACAGTATGGGCCCACAAAGTGAATATTTTCGTGACCTGGGCAAGTTCCTAGCCACTCGCATTCGCTGGTACTGATAGGAGACTTTAATACAATCGGTGACGCACACTGAGATTGTGTTGGCTCGAACATAAATGGAAAGTGTAACCCTGGCTTACGGGATCTGCTAAGTCACGTTCAGCTAGCAGATCCATATAGTTTGGAACATCCGAACACTCCACAATGGTCAAATAGTGACGGGTCTTCCAGAACATATCTAGATAGGGTTTTAATTAGAAAACAGATAAGTCCATAGCTAAGTGCATAGTTCCATAAATTATGTTGAATTGGAACGAGCGTACTGAAGAGTCCACGGACGTTGATTAAGTAAGTAAAATCGTTAACGACGAAATCGATCTACGATTAATTCTGTATTTTGTATAATTTCATTTGTCTTACTCGCTAATGTTCTGGCGTTTGCTGAATTTCTCTAGAAAACAATCTTTCCTTAGTGATTAGATCGTAGATGATCTTCTTCTAGCATATTGTATATCCACTTAGTGGTCATACCTTATTATACCCATGTATTACAATTGTTCTGAATTTTCAGATTTTTCTATATGCTACGCTACTGGTTTTAAATTGATGTTAATTAAATTAATATTCAATTTATCACCCTCATTATTTAAATTTTAAATTATATATATGTAGGTCTGTATGTATTTGTATGTGCTTGCATGTGTGCGTATACCTGCGCATCTATTATTCTGTTTATGTTTGTAAATTATATATGTTTAAAATTATAACTATCAAAATATAATACCTCTCTCAACTTTACCACTCATGATTCTTGTCGTAAATTTCGACGAGAGACCAATAATTATATCTTCTTAATAATTTTTACTTTCAGACAATACTGTCTAAGGAGAAAATATGGAAACATTTGTTCATATGAACTTCACACTTTCTTTCAATCTCAATGAAATTTTAGGAATAAAAACAACAGCTGAAAACTGTTTGAAATATAAAATATACACATGAACTACGATAGAAGAAAGCAAAGAGAAACATAATTCTCTGTCTCTATCCCTCTCTCTGATATATATATATATATATATATATATATATATATATATATATATATATATATATATATGTAATATAGATATATATTATTTTATATAGATATACATATGTTTATATACCTACTTACAAGAACTTGCGTGTACACAGACACACACACACTCACACACACGTACATGAATATATTCATGTTTGCTCGTGTCAGTCTACACTTGGTATAGTTTTCTTAAACATATGCAAAAATGTAAATGAAGACAGTTAATTTGATCTTTGGAGATCTTAGTGTTGATCATTGCTATTATATTAATATTATTATCATTATTTCATCTGACGGATGTGGTCTTGTAATTTTCAATGATTGATCTGAACTTTCAAAATGCTTTAATCATTAAAAGCACATTGTTTTTGCCAATAATGTTTATTCATTGTTTATTTTGGTGTAAGGAAAAAGAAACAAACAATAGAGAAATGAATACAACCCCACTCACAGAAGAAAAAAATAAACCAAACAAAAAAACATAAATTATTTCATAATTTCAATTTTAGAATATTTTAAACAAGATATTCTGTAGTATATTCTGGATAAATTTTATACATGCACACATATACACATATACACGTATTATATATATTATTTATACTTACACGGAAATGTTTATACACGCACATATATGTATTCGTGTGTATCACAATTCATTAAATATTCGATGTTGTTCAACCACGACTCCTTATATTCTGTGTTCAAATTTTAACGTTAAACTTCGTGTAGAGTCGATAAAATTATAGAAATCGCTGTGTGGTAAGTAGCTTGCTAACCAACCACATGGTTCCGGGTTCAGTCCCACTGCGTGGCATCTTGGGCAAGTGTCTTCTGCTATAGCCCCGGGCCGACCAATGCCTTGTGAGTGGATTTGGTAGACGGAAACTGAAAAGAAGCCCGTCGTATATATGTATATATATATATATACGTATGTGTGTGTTTGTGTGTCTGTGTTTGTCCCCCGAGCATTGCTTGACAACCGATGCTGGTGTGTTTACGTCCCCGTCACTTAGCGGTTTGGCAAAAAGAGACCGATAGAATAAGTACTGGGCTTACAAAAAGAATAAGTCCCGGGGTCGAGTTGCTCGACTAAAGGCGGTGCTCCAGCATGGCCGCAGTCAAATGACTGAAACAAGTAAAAGAGAGTAAAGAGTACTTGTAGAATTTTCCCTGCCAGCTTTGTGTCTCTCCAAGCTTCTACAAAGTGTGTGAGTGTATTGTTATCCCAAACCTAACAAACTTATAATAATAGCTGTTTCCCGTTTATACCAACTTGCCTCTATATACGTTACGAACATCATTATCCAATATAACTGTTATTTAAGGTGGTTGAATGTGATGTGAGAGATATTTGTTCTTGTTATCTCCAGCCTGTCGAGAGACCACGCAGACATCCTTGTATTGAACATCAAGACCAACTGAGATATATTGACAGCCATCTTACAACCATCAAGCAATAATACTGTATCTCCCACCGTCCCTCTCTCCCTCTCTCTCAAGCTCTTTCATTACTGCAGAGAATTGGATGGTATAAGATGTAATATGATGCATTAGTTACTTAAAGTGAATGTGGCTAGTGACTGGAAGAAGAGTTTAAACTATATTTCTATATAGTCCTACATTACAATTGTGCTAAAACGGTTTGGGCATTTGTTTTTAAGTAAAAATTTTGCTGGGTGTGACTAAATCTTTTAGTTATTCCTCTCGTGACAATAAGATAAGAAACTAGTAAGCCATACGATTGATTTATTTATTCGACTTTCCTTTCCCTTGTAAAACATGTGAAATGGTGTCAAATGTACCAATTGTTAAAAGGCGGAAAATTAAGAGGCTTGGCCATGTAAAACGAAACGATAGAACAAATAATGCTAACAAATATGGTAGCACACAGGAAATCACTCAAGGAAAGAATAATACTAAAAATAACAAAAGGCAAGTTTGAACGATATGAAGGAATGACCAAGGAAAAGTTAATGAAAAACATAAGGTTGGTTGATGACCGGAAAAGTTCGGGGTTGGATTTCTTGTCATTTATTGTGCACCTACGGTCTCTCTAGACTGTGGATTTTGATTGATGGGTTTAGTGAGAAATGAATAATATTATTCGCCAGTTGGTTAAGCGTTCATGATAGTATTACTAATTCAATGTTCAATGCAGCTCTACGAGCTTTCAGTTCGAATACCGCCGAGGTCAAAATGGCCATTCATCATTTCGGGGTCGATAATTTAAGAAATAATCTAAGGTAGTGGAGTGATGAAATTGTTAGGGCATTGAAAGAGAGGACGTTCGGTATTAGTTCTAAATATTTATATTCTGAGTTCAAATTGACCTTAGGTGCTGATGTACAGAAATAATCTCCATACCTAATCCGCAATTGTCTTGAGAGGACAGATAAGCTTACCTCCAACAGATATAGAGACGTCAATAACAAAATAGTCAACTGCCATCCATCAGTGGACTGATAGGTGTTAGATGATTAAAAACTGACTTTGCCTCAATTCCGTCACCTTGAAACAGTGTTCGAAACTAATTTTCAACGTTTATATAATATGGTAGAGTCGAAAGAATGTCTGTCAAAATTTATCTCTGTCTTTTATGCTCTGTGTTTACATACTGCTAGGATAAACTTTAACAATTTACCATCCCATATTATTAGACTATTAGTTAAGACGCGTACAGCAAACACATTGTTTAATTGGTACTTATTTTATAGAACCCGAAAGGATGGAAGGCAAAGTCGACGCCGGCGGCATTAGAGCTCAAAATGTGAAAACCGGAAAAATGCAGCTAAAAATTTTTCTCGACACGGTAACAATTCTTTTCTAATCTAGGCACAAGGTCCGAAATTTTAGGAGGAGCCCAGCCGATTAGATCAACACCAGCACGCAACTGGTACTGAATTTATCAACCGCGAAAGGATGAAAGGTATAGTCAACCTCGACAGAATTTGAACTCAGAACGTAAAGCCGCACGAATTACCTATTTCTTTAATACCCACAAGGGGCTAAACAAAGAGAGGACAAACAAAGATAGACAAACGCATTAAGTTGATTACATCGACACCAGTGCGTAACTGGTACATAATTTATCGAACCCGAAAGGATGAATGGCATATATACATACATATGCGTGTCTGTGTATGTGTGTATATATATGTTTATATATATACATACATATGCGTGTCTGTGTATGTGTGTATATATATCTTTACATATATATATAATATATATATATATATATATATTATATATATATATATATATATATATATATATACATATGCGTGTCTGTGTATGCATGTGCATATATATATATAATACTTTCAACCCTTCGGGATCGAATAAAGAAGCACCAGTTAGGCACTGGGATCGATGTAATCGACTTAATCGCTATAGGCGGAGGAGTGGCTGTGTGGTAAGTAGCTTGCTTACCAACCACTTGGTTCCTGGTGCAGTCCCTCTGAATTAAGCCCGTTCTTTATATGTATATATATATATATATATATATATATGTATGTGTGTGAGTATAACTTATGTGTCTGTGTTTGTCCCCTCAACATCGCTTGACAAGCGATGCTTGTGTGTTTACGTCCCCGTAAGTTAGCAGTTCGGCAAAAGAAACTGATAGAATATGTACAGGCTTACAAAGTCCTGAGGTCGATTTGCTCGACTAAAGGCGGTGCTCCAGCATGGCCGCAGTCAAATGACTGAAACAAATAAAAAAGTAAAAGAGTATATGTATATATATATATATATATATATAATATATATATATATATATATATATATATATATATTATATATATATATATATATACAATATATATATATATATATATATACAGAATTGTGGGTATTTCCATGCAAGCAAGTACTGAGTGACAAATATTGCATTTTCTGGAGGTGGGTTTCTAGGTTGAGCGTGTATTGGTTCTGAATAAGTGATGAGGAGAGTGTGTGTATTTTATTGCGTTTGCATCTATATTTACTTGTTTGTATTTATCTGTTAATGCATGTTGCGTACATAGATGTTCATTTATGTGTTGGCGTTATTTTGCACACATGAGTATTTCTGATATATCTGATATACTTTTAAATGGATATCGTTTGTGTTTAATGAATATAATTTCGGCTATTAATAGGATGAAACAAAAATAACTAAAGCTATATTAAAGTTATGGCTAATGTATTTTTTGAAGATATGTTCGGTCGATGGATTGCTGAGTGGAGAAGTTTTTATTATGAGAAATGTTTGTTTAGTAAAGGTAAATGAGTGTTCGCGCGTGCGCTTTTGTGCGTTTGTTTTTTTCTGCCTGCGTGCGCGCGCGCGTGTGTGTGTATTTGTGTGTGTGTGTGTATTTGTTTGTGTAAATGTAGGTGGTTTCATATCGGTGATTTCCTGAGTAAAAGTACAGAGAAATAGGCTCACTCACTCGCAGACTCTCATTTTCTCGCTTGCTCTCTCAGCCCTCCTCTCCATCTCTCGCTCCCTACTCCTTCTCTCTGCTTCTTCATACTCCTTCTCTCTGCTTCTCTCTACCTACTCTCTCTCTCACTACTTTCCCTCTCTGTCTCTTTTTCTCTCTTTCTATCTATTTCCCTCGATCTTGATGTTAAAGAGAAAATCAGTGATAAGCACAAGGAAAAAGATATTGACGTAAACCTATATATTTAATCGATCAAAATTGCATGTTATCCAAATTAACATGCGCACACACACAAATACACAAACACATACATTCACTCACTCCCTCACTCACATACACACGCAATCACTAAAACCCACGCAATAATTTATAACGCAAGCCACAATATACCTGAACCCGGATTCATGTGGTTGGGAAGCAAGCCTCTTACCACACAACCACTCCTGCGCCTTATGGCTGTGTATTTCTGTGTGTATATATATATATGCACCTAGAAAGTTACCCTCTCAGGCACAAGTCCGAGCATGGTTGTTTATGGAAGTGCAGCAGTCGCCCATGCGTACCGGCCTTCCCTCTCCACGCCACCAGTGTTATCCAAGCGAAGGGCAAAGGCCGATAGAGCTTGGCACCTGTGACGTCGCAACTCATTTCTATAGCGGAGTGAACTAGAGCAACGTGAAAAAAGTGTCCTGCTCCAGAGCCCAACACGTAGCCCGGTCTGGGATTCGAACTCACAACCTCACGATCGTAATCTCGACACTCTAACCACTGAGCCATGCACCTTCACGAATATATATATATATATATATATAGATATATATATATATATATATATATATATATATATGTATATATATATATATATATATATATATATATTGCGTGTATATACATTGCATATATGTGTATATATATATATATATATATATATATATATATATGCGTGTATATACATTGCATATATGTGTATATATATATAATATATATTATATATATATATATATTATAATATATATATATATATACATTATATAGAAAGGCGGCTTCACGTTTCGAGCAAACCTCTTCTTCAGAAACAGGAGACAGAGTAAAGTCCAATAGAAAAGGATGACGGAGGAGGAAGTCACCAACGATTCACATTTACGTATTGACTTATGCATGCTTATTATACATGCACACTTTTTGCTGATTCTACCTTAATAGACTAATGAAGTACAAACATATAATATACATACGGACATACATACAAGCATGCACGTATACACAAATAAGTGTATGTGTATATGTGTTTTCAAATATATAACGTGGAGATACATGTCATAGATGACAGATGAGTTTTCTGCGATTTCCAGCAGAACAACCAGCACAGAAATATTGTTTATAGCGATGAAAACATTATGCCGTGCATTAGCTCGCTCTCTCAATATACAAATAAATTAATTTCAAAGAAACATTGTGTATATATATATATATATATATATATATATATACAAACTGTAAAACAAACTGGGAGGAAAGAGACGGAACGAAGTGAGAATTCGAAAAATCGGAAATTCAAACGAATCCGACGCGAAGCGCTGTCAGACAATAGTGTAATAAATAAAATATATGCATACATACAAACATATATGTACGTACCGACATCTACATGTATATATACATGCATATTTAAATATATACGTACAGGACACCACAAGAAGACGTAAAAATCAACAGAAACCAAAATGGAAAAGCCATTTTGTTACAACAGAAGGACAGAGACGTGGAACAAGACGAAATCGAGAACGGGAAAGAATATTATGTACAGCAGAAAAACGAAGTACAGGACATGCGAGGCCTTCCTACGAGAGAATTAAATTAAAATAACCTCGTAGAGGGGTAAAACGAGCAAGAATAAAATGTAACACAAAAAGGGACGTAACAACAACTGCACACTCGTCCCCGACAGAACAAAGGCCTTCGTTCGTCTTTTTCGTTTGTTCTCTTGTTTATTTTGATTTCTCGTATTGTAATTTAATTCTCGTTTGTATTTTCTTGTACATGTATCTTTAATTTTGTATTTTTTTCTTGTATGTATTTTTTAGTGCAGTTCTTGTTACGTCCATATTTGTGTTACATTTTTTCTTGCTCGTTTTACCCCTCTACGAGGTTATTTTAATTTAATTCTCTCGTAGGAAGGCCTCGCAATTCAGACGTTTCCTGTCTTGCCTTCGAAACACGCTATGTCTGCTAGCGACAGCTGATGAAGGGGATTTTTCCTTGTGCAGCATGTCCTGTACTTCGTTTTTCTGCTGTACATAATGTTTTTCCCGTTTTCGATTTCGTCTTCTTCCACGTCTCTGTCCTTCTGTCCAAAGTGGGGTTGAACCGAGACCATGCGTGTGTTCGGGAAGCAAACTTGTTATAGCACCTAGACACGCTTGCATATATACATGTATTTACATATGTGACTGCGTGTGTACCTTAGGCGATTTTTTCTCATCCGTCTTCCGTTCCTTGGATCTTTCCTTTTCCTATGCTTCTGACGAGGAGCTCCGCTCGAAACGTTAAGTCATCCTTCTGTCTTTCTTTTCCCGTGTCCAATAACACTATACTTTTTCCACGTCTTCTCGTTGTGTTTTCTCTTTGTGTTATCATGTTTGGATTAACGATATATATATATATATATATATTTATATTATATATGTGTGTGTGTGTGTGTGTGTGTGTGTGTGTGTGTGTGTGTGTGTGTGTGTGTGTGTGTGGTAAGTAGCTTGTTTACCAACCACATGGTTCCGGGTTCATTCCCACTGCATGGCACCTTGGGCAAGTGTCTTCTAATATAGCCTCGCGCCGACAAAAGCCCTGTGAGTGGATTTGGTAGACGGAAACTGAAACCCCGTCGTATATGTATATATATATATGCGTGTGTGTGTGTTTGTGTATCTGTGTCTGTTCCCCTTGACAACCGATGCTGGTGTGTTTATGTCCCCGTTACTTAGCGGTTCGGCAAAAGAGACCGATAGAATAAGTACTGGACTTACAAAAGAATAAGTCCCGGGGTCGAGTTGCTC
Organism: Octopus sinensis; assembly: GCF_006345805.1. NCBI lineage: Eukaryota > Metazoa > Mollusca > Cephalopoda > Octopoda > Octopodidae > Octopus > Octopus sinensis. The sequence continues at coordinate 79,339,348 of NC_043001.1, read as the reverse complement.
GATTAAAGGCGGTGCTCCAGCTTGGCCGCAGTCAAATGACTGAAACAAGTAAAAGAGTAAAAGAGTAGAGTATATGATAACGGCAGAACATTTTCAGCTTGAAATATAGTTATTTCTCTATTATTAATAAATTACAAAAATTTAACTATAAGACAATACATTCACTTACATATTTAAGTTATCTAAATCCAACCGTCGCACATCCATTTAAAACGTTGCAAAAATGACATGGTTGACATCTTGCAGTATCTCATGTTTGTATTCAAGCTCATTACCAAGTACTACCTATCATAATTCTTGTAATGTGTACACATTACACACCACGTATATACATCACCATGAGCATGCATACATACATACATACATAAATACACACACACACACACACACCCATATATATATATATATATATATATATTATATATAGATGCATATATATATAAATACTCATATATAAATATATATATATATACGTATATATGCATGCGTACATACACACACATAAATGGATATATAATTATATATACATATATATATATATAATATATATATATATATATATGTATATATATATAGAGAGAGAGGGGCATCCATAAATACAAATACATACGTACTCAGACACATACATACACATAAACAGACAAACAGACACACACATATGACAATATCTATCCGCGCATGCTATCATATACTCTAATCAGTAATAACACCACAAACGCCAACGTCGCAGACACTGTCACATGTCGTAGACATTTCTAAGTCATGTACAATACTCTTAGCTGTGGTAAACATTTAATCCTCTTAAGTTATCACACATTGTGTGTCAATAACCTACCGCAAGGACTACGACGTCTACCATCATCATCATCATTATCATCACCACCTCCATTACCAATACTACTATCACTACAGTTCATCTACACCGCCATCACAACAGACATCCACAACCAACACCTTCACGACAACCAGAGCGACCGTTATCACCAACAATAGCTCCTAAGCCACAATCACCACAGCCACCACCACCATCACAACCTCCATCATCCCCATCAATGCCACACATCCACTACCACTGTCAAATTTATCATCACCATCCTAATACTAATACTACCATCGCCATCGCCAAGACAATCACTAACACCAACGCAATATATACTGGAACCACCTATACTACTACTACTAATACTACTACTACGACTATAACTACGACTACTACTACTACTACTACTACTACTACTACTAATACTACGACTACTATCACTACTAACAACAACCACAACAATAATAATAATAATAATAATAATAATAATAATAATAATAATAATAATAATGAACAACCCGAGGGAAGTACGGCAACTATTGTTGCAAAGAAGGTGAAAATAATGGCAACGAAAAAAGCGCACGAGCAATTGGCTGATAGGTGGGAGGAGAAACCTCTGCACCGCAAATATGTGGCCCACAGCAAACAAGCTGATGTTGACCAGAAGCAAATTCATAAGTGGCTACGGAGCTCAGGGCTAAAAGTAGAGAGCGAAGGTTTCATCCTGGCTGCTCAAGATCAAAGCCTATTAACCCGGAACTACCAGGCCAATGTGATGAAAAATGGAGCAGACCCAAAATGCCGATTCTGCAACGACATGATTGAAACAGTGGTCCACCTAATCTCTGGATGTAAAGTCTTAGCACCAGTGGAGTATAAATTAAGACATTACTGAGTTGGCCAATATCTCCACTGGCTAATAAGTCGGCATTACTTGTCCTCAAAACTGAGGACAAGTGGTATAACCACCAACCTGAAGCTGTAACTGAAGGAGAAAATGTAACGAATCTGTGGGACTTTCCAGTACATACAGACCGAACCATCAAAGCAATTAAACCAGATATTGTTGTGAAAGACCAAAACAGTAAAGTTTGTTTATTGATCGACATGAGCATCCCCTGTGATCATAATATCTCGGCGAAAGAGTTTGACAAGCTCAGAAAATATAAAGACCTACTCATTGAAATTGAGAAAATGTGGCATCTCAAGGCGGTTACAATACCAGTGATCGTAGGAGCACTAGGAATGATCAAGAAGGGAACCGAAAATTATATGAGAATGATCCCTGGCTTACCATCCCCGCAAGAAGTGCAAAAGATTGTCTTAACTGGTACATCACACGTATTGAGAAGAGCATTGTCGATGTGAGAACTATTACAACCCATGTATTTTAATTTAACTTTTAAAAAAAATGAACGAACTATTGAGTTTAGTTTAATGGCCTACCAATATATACTATGAGTTTCTTTGCCCTAGGAGTCGGGAAGACACTCGGCAAGAAATGGAAGCAAATTTGAAAGAAGAAAAAAACATTAATAATAATAATAATAAATTTTGTTTATTAACCACATTACGGACAATACAGGATAAAATAAAGAGTGCGTGTGTATGCGTGTGAATGTGTGTTTTGAGGGTTTTTCGTGTAAACAAGATTAACAACTTTCAGAAAAGGAAAAATGGAAGAAATCAACAATGCGTCATCCTCAATAGGGATGAGACTTTCGAGGGTTGCTAATGGGACAACACCGTCAAAAACCATAAGTACCCTGACTTTTGGGGCATGTGCCTTTTTTTACTTTCCTTTTTTCCAACTACAGGTATATCCTCAGGGCAGGCCCGTTCTCTCGCACCATTCTCGTCACTTCCATTCGCCTTTAGCAAACTAGCTAGAAGACAACGCTTCCTTCTCTACCCTTATTTTCCTTTTCAAGTGAAACTTGAAGAAGTTTATCAGGGATTGGTCAAAAAGAAAAGTTTTTGTCATCAGCCTCTTCAGTCTCGTACACCATACAACCTATTTCGCGATGACCATCAGGCGTATAAAAACAGCATCGTCTTCTCGGTTACAGGAAGGCGGCGGGACGATATTCACGATGGATTCAGTTAACAGCCGAATCCTACACGTGACAGCAGGTGTGCGACATAAACACAAAGGTCAGCAATGCTCGAGCACTGGACGAATGCATGCAGGACCGTCTCGAATAATGACTGCCCTGATGCAGTACAATGTATTGGCTATCAGGGCTTCTGACCTTAACTGATTGGAAGTGTTATAATGTACATGTTTTGTCTTGGTATAAAAGATGGGCTCCAGCAAATATTCTGCTCAATAGCACAGATTTGCTTGTCAGTTGTTTGACCTTAACCATTTGCGTATGTCATTTGGTGGCTGACGATACGTGCATCTCTGATCATGAGCAGAAATATCGGCGGATGAGTATCAATTGACCTCTGGAAACATGGATGTTATTTTTCAATCTCCTTAAACAATCCTTATTCGAAGACCATTTGTGAGGGATGGGCCACTCCGCCTGAAAAAAATTCTAACTGGCCCCCACCTGCGATGTCCTGCGCTGGTTATATTGATATGAAATCACCATGTCACGAACATTTGCATGTGATCCATGTGCTTGATGTACCTTTATCAGACGGGTAGTCATGATTGGCATACTGGGCGTCGTATATTTTACCCCAGTACTTGAGTGGTACATAATTTATCGACCCTGAAAAGATGAAAGGCAAAGTTAACCTCGGCGGAATTAGAACCCAGAATGTGAAGATGGATGAAATACCGCTAAGCATTTTGCCGGACGTGCTATCGATTCTGCCAACTCGCCAACTTAATAATAATAATAATAATAATAATAATAATGATAATGATAATAATAATACTGCAGCTACTGCTACTGCTATTGTTGTATCAAAGAAAAATTTACGGAGATTTGATGAGTAGCCAGGAATAGGCAAACGGACTTCTGACCTTCTTTTGGCGAAACACCATCGTATCTTCTCTAGTCTCAGTCGACCAGAGATACAGACACACACATAGTATCACGCATAGACACACACATACACTGGACAACATCCAATACTAAGAAATGCTAAGAAGCTTCCTCTTGCTTTGATTGATATGAAATAACAATCATCGTCTTAATTACTAACGCCCACTTTCATTCCGTTGTTGAAATATGGTGGCTGCATTGTCTATTGTACATGTCTTAATTATCAGGAAGACATAAATCGGTCATTCAGTCAGTTAGATATAGTAGCAAAATACCTTTCAGTTCAGGCTCTAAGCTCGTTTAACAGGAAGGTCACTTTAATTTGTGTGGGTTTTGTTTCCGTCAGTCTGAAATCTATAGTTCTTACTTGATATGGCTAATCTAGACCATAACAAAGGGAAGCAAAAAAAAAACTACTACCATGTGATAAATACTACCAGCAGGAGCAGCAGCAGCAGCAGCACCACCACCACCACCACCACCACCATTACAATCCGTCGTGGGTGGTTCTACATAGATAGCAGTTTCTAGAAACAGCAGATATATTTACCGTTAATTCCACACAATTTCTTAGATAATTAACATCATATTGGATGTTGTAGGCGTAGATGTGTGGTAATGACGCTTGCTTCCCAACCACATGATTTCGGGTTCAGTCTCACTATATGCACGTTGGGCAAGTCTCTACAACTAAGGCTGACCAAAGCCTTGTGAGAGAATTTATTAGATAGAAAATGAAAAATAGCCTTTCATGTATATATCATTCCTTGATACTGCGTGGACTAGAATTCCCGTTCATATGTCGCTGGTATTCATAGAGGGTTAAGCAATATCGGTATGCAAATTAGGGACTCCTTCATAAAGTAACTGCATTTCTTGATAAATATAAACAGTTTCACTGCTTTTCTCTGGATACTGTCAGGATGATGCATATTTATACCACATATATATAAACAACAAGGATGACCAGGTATCAGTGCATTACGGCTGTTTCAAGCGGCTCCATTTAATCGATCAATGCAAACATTACACCAATATGAAATAAATAGCTCTCCTCGGTGCATATGACCATATAAATTTCCAGCATACAGTATACTCCATCATAATTTTTTTAGCAAATTTTTGAATAGTACTTCAGACTAGAATAATTAAATTGCTTGCTTTTACTATTATTGTAGCAGGATGAATTTAAGGAAAAGATACCCAAAGTCTGGATTTTGGGTATATGTTTAGTCGTATGTCGATTAAAGCATTTTCACCGTTTAGGTTTCATGATGTCATCAGCAGTTACGAAATATTTGTCATTGGATCTTCGTCAGGAACTCCAAAGTGTGCGTTGAGTTTTTAAGGAATAGGGGAAACGGAAAATGGATTTAGCAAGAATCTTTATTTAAAACAACGATCGATTCGAGCCATCTTGCATCTGTCCCTTACGGGTATGATATTGTACAGCCAGTTGTGCTGCATCCATCCATGCAGTCTGTGACTCGTTTAAATTTTTTAGTTGGCACTCTATCGCTTACGAGGACGAGGGTTCCAGTTGATCCGATCAACGGAACAGCCTGCTCGTGAAATTAACGTGCAAGTGACTGAGCACTCCACAGACACGTGTACCCTTAACGTAGTTCTCGGGGATAATCAGCGTGACACAGTGTGACAAGGCTGGCCCTTTGAATTACAGGCACAACAGAAGCAGGAAGTAAGAGTGAGAGAAAGTTGCGGTGAAAGAGTACAGCAGGCTTCGCCACGATTCCCTGCCGGAGTCTCGTGGAGCTTTAGGTGTTTTCGCTCAATAAACACTCACAACACCCGGTATGGCAATCGAAAGCGCGATCCTATGACCGCAAGTCCACTGCCCTAACCACTGGGCCATTGCGTTTAAATAAGAGACATCTGACGAGACGCACCCTGCACTAATGCATGCAGCACAACTAGCAGTACAATATCCAACCCGTAAGGGACAGACGCAAGATGGATCGAAACGATCGTTGTGTTGAATAAAGATTTTTGCTAAATCCATTTTCCGTTTACCTCATATATTATATATATTTGACAGAAGCAACAGAATGACTCAAGGGTCGATAGTTATGTGGGTTGGCACGTATAGTGTTCATTTAAACGGGCATGAAGCATTAGCAGCAAATCGAAAGCGTCTCTGAATTGCACTATCTCTGTTGTCTCCTTTTCGTCTGTTGCTGATACATTTCTGTTATGTTAGACTAACGAGTGTCTTATGTTCCAAACACCACCGCGATAGGTGAAAATCGGCAAAGTAGGAACAGTACTGTATATATTTTTTTATTATTTTTATAATTTGTATATAGTTATTTTATTATAAACGCAAAACTACACCACGGAAGAATCGACGTAAGCTTAAATAATAAACTAGGATAGGTGAACCGCTATATGGTGAGTGATTCTTGCATATGTCGATACGAGATGCTTTCTCGAGAAATTTACCGCAGTTTTACGTCTTTTTATAATATATCCGAGCTCAGTGTCTGTCTGTCTCTGCCTCTCTCTCTCTCTCTCTCTCTCTCTCTCTCTCTCACACACACACACACCACACACACACACACACACACACACATATACAAAAATATGTCAAACTTGCACATATATTATTATATTGAGAAATGGATGCACACCAAATTTGACCAGGATAGGATTGGAACTTAGAATGTAAACATCCGAAACAAATACTCCAATACACTTTATCAGACAATCGAACGATTCTGCCATTGCAATGTCCAATTAATAAATCATAACAAGGGAAAACCTATTTTTGGTTTTGTTTTTCTTTTTTCCATAAATTTAGTAAACTCATCGTTTATTCTACGATATAATTATATCGGATACTTCAGTATATTTAAATACATTTGAAACCTCATACAATCACAAACAGAGAGAGAGAGAGAGAGAGAGAGAGAAAGAAAGAGAGCGTGAGAAGGAGAAAAGGAGAGAAAGAGAGAGAGAGAGGGGGTGCTTATACGCACACATACACATTGATAATTTCTCAATTTCCCGTTGGTAGTAGTTTGCCAAGTATAGCTCTGTGGGAATTACATATATCTGAGAAACAATTTTAAGGTTTAAATTCAAAGGCAACAACCCTTTCGAGTTGTAGATGTGGAAACACTTGCTTTCAATTTAAAGAGTTTTTGATGAGTACAGGAACACGTTATTGGTTTCACGTCATGCATAAAATTACATCTAACGGGTATATAACTTAGATGTTGTTAAATTGCTCTATCTATACAATATTATGCACTTCATGAACACATGCATCACACACTCACACATACAGGCACACACACACTTACACATACACAAACGTCTTTTCTCCGTCTTTCTCTACTACATATACGTGTATAAACTTACACACATCTATAGACGTATATTGAAAATTATATGGATGAAACAGACCTCCGTCGATTTTGGCGATGATTATCTCACTTTGATCATCTGGATTATCTACTGATCGAACCAGTATGCATTGTCACTAAGTATTCCCAAATTCGTGTGCTTTTACTCCAATCTGCAGAACCACCATGGTTCTGTAGATAAGGCTGGGTTTGTAAATTACTTGTAAAGATTGACGAAATGGATTCTACATAGTTTTCAATTAGTATTTTCATCCAAGACATATCAATCGACTCGTAGCTATGATAAAAGAGAGAGAGAAAATAAACACTCATCCAGGATAAGATAAAGTGGAATTTGAAACAGATATTTCATGACCTCATGACTGACCGAGAGCCTGGTTTTGACTCACTGCTGCAAAATGCACTTATTAACCACACGCCCGTATCTGTGGTTTGTGTGTGTATGTGTTTACACGTGTAGAGTATCAAAAGCTGAAGGGTTACTGCGGAGGAGATAAGGGACTGAGTTGTTGGTGCACGCCTGCCACCAACGCTTTTTTTTGTGTGTGTGAAATGATATATACATATATATATATATTATATATATATATATATATATAATATATATATATATAACGGGAAAGTTTACGAAAATAAACAAAAGACGAAGGCAGGTGGAGTAATGTATTAGTATAGCGCTCAGGGATAGAAATAGAAAAAGTATTTTACGTTTCGAGCCTACGCTCTTCGACAGAAAGATACACAGAAGAAAACAAGGAAAAAAACATATGTATATATATATATATATATATATATATAATAATAATTTAGACAAAAAAGTATAATTTGATGAGTGTGCCTAAATGTTGAGTGGAGCACCGGCACAGTTTAGGCTGAAGTGAATTAAACTGATCGATGCATAATAAAAGCCGTGGGAGTGACTGTGTGGTAAGTAGCTTGCTTACGAACCACATGGTTCCGTGTTCAGTCCCACTGCGTGGAAACTTGGGCAAGTGTCTTCTACTATAGCCTCGGACCGACCAAAGCCTTTTGAGTAGATTTGGTCGACGGAAACTGAAAGAAGCCCGTCATATATATAAATGAATAAATAAATATATATATATATATTTATATATATACATATATATGTATGTGTGTGTATATGTTGGTGTATCTGTGTCTGTCCCCCCCACCAACATCACTTGACAACCGATGCCGGTGTGCTTACGTCCCCGTAACTTAGCGGTTTGGCTAAAGAGACCGATAGAATAAGCACTAGGCTTACGAAGAACAAGTCCTGGAGTCGATTTGCTCGACTAAAGGCGGTGCTCCAACATGGCCACAGTCAAATGAGTGAAGCAATGAAAAGAATAAAAGAGTACGAAATCTATCTCCTAATAATAATTAACACTATGCACACACACACTATGCCACACACCACCACACACACACACACACACACACACACACACACCACACACACACACACACCACCACACATATATATATATATATATAATATATATATATATATATATATAATACTTTCCTTTACTCGTTTGAATCATTAGACTTCGGCCATACTGGGAATATCTATACAACGTTTTGTACAGCCCGAGGCTATAGAAGAAGACAAGTGCAAGGTTCCACTCAGTGGGAATGAACCCGGAACCATGAGGCTGCGAAGCAAGCTTCTTAGCATACAACCACGCGTATGACTGTATGTAATGCACACACACACACACACACACACACACACACACACATACACACACATATATATATAAAGGAAGCCAGAGACAGAGACAGAGATATGAATATAGATAAATGAAATATGTTATAACATTAATTCTTGACTCATTAAGATATTCTCGGGCTGTATAGAATCAGTCTCAAATACGAAATTGAAGCTAGCTCCGTATAACAAAGGTAGACAATCTCAGGAATCAAATCAATTAAGGAAAAAAGAGTGGTTGATGTTAGAGAAACACAATCGCATATGTTT
>NC_043001.1:79327765-79330056 GCF_006345805.1 Octopus sinensis | reverse complement strand
TTATTTACTCAGGTAGGCTCTTCAGTAAGAGCCTGTTATTATGGGAAGCGCACTTCATAAGGCACATGCGTCTATTAATAAATTGCTCTTTCTAAACTATTCAAATCACTGCGCAGACTCAGAACGTACCCGACAAATAGGGATTTCTGGTATATCGTCTAACGCTCAAAAATTTATCGAGAAAATACGTAAACAAAGTCAAATGCGATACAATAAAATTAATTATTATCGCCGGTGTTCTCGCACACGCTATATATTATTCATATATAAGTACATTAAAAAGCGAAGTGTGTGCTAGATACACAAAAGCTGGATAAATTTAATGAGATGAAAATTAAAAACTTTTACATACTTAGTTCTTCTTATACTGCATATATTATAATATAGATATATATATATATATATATATATATATATATATATATATATATATAATATATATATATATATATCTATATATATACTCGTCTGTACCGTTGGCAATTTTTTTTTTCCTCTGTCTTCCCTCTCTGGATCTTTCCTTCTCCTATTTTTCCGACGAGGGCTCCGCTCGAAACGTTAAACCTTCCTTCTGTCCTTCTTTCCTGAGCGTCCAATAATACTATATTTGTTCCACGTCCCTCGCGTTGTTGTGTGTTTTTGTGCTTTCTTGTTTGGATTAACTATATATGTATATATATATATAATTAGAGAATCATACATTGAATAAAGTAATCCTAACACTAAAAGATTTCGATGACCATATATTGGTTACACGTTTCAGTACTGCTAAACAGTTAACTAAAATCAAATCACTATTCGCACTCCTCTCCTACATACTATATTTGAAGCTTCTATATCGCTCATTGAAATCTTCAGCCAATCATCTCTACTCGGAACAACAAATGACTAAAGTCTATCCATGCTCTGCTTACCGAAGTTCATATTGAATATTTGCAATATATATAACTGTTGTCTGGTCCGAGAGTGCCTATAAGTCAAAGCACCTCCGGCTATGATATTACCGTCCCCATTCATATGTCCCAGTCTTAATTGCCATTTGGTATTTGTGACACATCCTCCGGACGTGGAGATGATTTTAGTAAAGCAAAAAATTAGACTTTCGTATCTTCCATTTGTGTAAGTTGCATACACGCACGCACGCAAACATACACACACACACACACATGTATATATTATATATTATATATCCATGCCCTTTATATAGTTTCATTTATTCATGTTATCTATATCTCTCGTACATTTATCACAGGTATGTAGCAGATAGATCTATATATTTATTTACATATGTATTTATATATTCATTTATTTAATTTTTTATACATCGATCTCTATTTCCCATAAGTATCACTGGTAATTGCACATATGATTATTGTATGTGTATTACCCTCCATGTTTCTATACATTATTTACGGCTCTTTTCCTTTCCTTGCTCTCTCACTTCACATCCTGTGCTGTGGTGGTGAGTGCTATTGTCCAGTTATGGTTTCTATTGAGGATCGGTTTGTCTACTGTTGTGTGTTTGCCTAGTGTAATCTGTCTAAATGTCGCGTGAGTTCTATGTGTCAATACTACTTTAACTTTTATGCTATTAATCTACCCTCCATGTTCTGCTTGAGCATGCTGGTAGAGCATGCACTGACGTGCATTTTCCTTATTTGAGCTGTCGCCAATGTCCACTTATGCACTCTCTTATGTAGCGTGTTGTCTCCCCTATGTAGAGAGCTGTCATGTATCTGCATCGAACCTCAGTACATCTTAGGCAATACACTACATTCCTAACCTTAAATAAAATGTACCATTTTTCCTCGCGTCTAAGGACAGCAACAGCACAATGGGATGAGCCACATCTGGTAAAATGTATGACACATCTGGTAAAATGTATGACACACACAAAAGCATACACACACACCACAAATATATATAAAGAATGAGAGAAAGAGTGGTGAAAGAGTAAAGCAGGGATCACCACCCCCTGCCGGAGCCTCGTGGAGCTTTTTTTAGGTTTTCGCTCAATAAACACACACAACGGCCGATCTGGGATTCGAAACCGCGATCCTCCGACCGCGAGTCCGCTGCCCTAACCACTGGGCCATTGCGCCTCCATATGTATGTATATATATATATATTATATATATATATATATATATATATATATATATATATATATCTATATATATATATAATATATATAATATATATATATATATATATATATATATATATATATATATATATATATATATATATATATATATATATATATATATATATATATATATATATATATT
>NC_043001.1:79290265-79322765 GCF_006345805.1 Octopus sinensis | reverse complement strand
GTGTATGTAAAGCGACGCGATTGATGGACGTGAAACTCTGAATTACCCTATGAACCGGCCATATATATATATATATACATACGCACATACAATATATATATATATATATATATGGGTGTGTGTGATTGTGTATAGAAGAATATATTAATAAAATATATATATATATATAAATCTATCAGAAAAGAACTCTATCTCCCTTTAAAAAAATTATCTTTTGATAAGCATAACAAATGCGCAACCGGTAAAAAGAACTTTCACCTAATTAAATTACTTAAATTACTTAAATTATTTTGTCAGCATTTTCTTCATTTCCTTTTATATATATATATATATATATATATATTATATATATATATATATATATATATATATATATATAAACACTTATATGAAGGGCTGTTCCAGTTGAAGTGATCGACAGAACAGCCTGCTCGTGAAGCAAACGTAGTTTTCAGGGAACTTTAGCGTGACACAGAATGTGATAAGTCTGGCCCTTTGAAAATGCTAGAACTACTCATTTTGGCCAGCTGCTTGGATTGGAGCAACGTGAAATAATGTGTCTTGCACTAGGAGACTTGTTTCCGGGAATTGAACTCGAGACCTTAAGGTCGTGAGCCGATTTCCCTAACCACTTAGCAACGTGCCTTTACATTCGACAGAAATATGGTGAAATAAAATGCTGAATGTAATCATTGGCCTTTGAATGTCAGCTGAATATTTTATTTATGTTCTTAATTTTATATAAATTTCGTTCGAAATATCATTTGTTTTAATCTTCAATCTAAAACATAGGGCGAAAGTTCTGATTTTGTTTGAGTAAATTCTGGTATATTTTTTTTATTTATTTTATAACTGACAAGAAAGAAAGTTTGGCTTTTCGACAAAGATGAGACCTGTCTACGTGGTACAACAGATGTTGATTTTATCTGATCAAGAAAAAACGTAATATTTTCAATAAACCACTCCGATGAGAAATATTTAAATGTTACATTAATATATTTTCAATATAACATTGCGGCACTTGCATCATAGAGATTAGTAATCCTCTTTAAAACCTGAAAGTATTCAGCTCTAAGCAGTTGCATAATCTCTACAAAGCTGTTCTAACGCCTACATTCGAATAATGTTGACATTAACGATCGACTTTATTAAAGATATACAACCACCTAAAAATCCAGTTGGTGAACTCTAAATGGATAGTCATACTAGAAATATATATTGGATAATGTCCTTCCACCTTGCCTGCAAATACAAAATAAAAAAAAAAATTATCAGATGATGATGACTTGGGATGTCTTTTATAATAGATTTACTAGATCAATACTGATCTGCAACTAATCAACAGCAACAATCTCAACAATTTGCTGTAATCTGGAAGGCATCAACGACATACCAAGTCTCACAACACTCCATTACGAACGATACCACTCTTCAATTCTTCAAAATCTTTCCATATATTAACGTGATCTACATGTAATCTAGAAAAATTGCAAATTAGGACAACTAACCCAGAAACATATAATAAATGTAACACAATTTTATCATATTTAGCACCATTAAACCACGATCACTATGCACATCATAAAAATATGTTTGTACGATTATAAAGCCTAACGTCGTACAAATATACACTTATAGCTCTCAGAATTAATACAGAGTTTACCAATATTTCATAATCGTTCCTGGCGATCACATATTCATAACATACCAGAATCGAGTAGCAATGATTGTACATATTAATCATAGCTAGGAAATATTCTTATCTTCGAATGACTACAAATCACAATGAAAATCATACTGGAACATTTATCTACACTCGTAAACAAGTACGACTATGTATATATGTCTATTAGAACATTTCTATAAAAAAAAGCATGTCTGGTTCTGGTTGGCACATGTTCCTTCTCTAGCAAACTGCCTCTATTATTACATAGGTGCCTTTCCTCTTCTATCAGTAAAAACTAGTTATGAGCAATAATTTTCGCGAAACGGGCCCCATGATACATAGATTACCGTTAGGGCAGCCGCAATGAAAATTCAAGGTAATTTCTGTCGACATTCCATAACTTTTTTGTTGGCATGCTCCGTGAATGAGGAGTCTATACAATTAATTTGTTCCATTCACACTGCATCCACCTCGTTGCCTCCTTTGATTGATTTAATATGTCTTGTCCTTCAGATCTTCAAAGCGTTATGCTTAATCTTTTGTTCATAGAGCATCTTCTTTCTAGCATTCCTTTCCACCAACAAATTCTTTGCAGTTTTCTGCAGGAAAGGTTTATACTCGAGTAATGATGCAAAACTCACCGTTTGCGAGGTGATGTCTGTGATTTCTGTCATTATAACCGAACAGTTTAAAGGAAGTTCATGAGATATTTTACTGTTACACAAATAATCATCCTAGATATCGCTTTCAGAATTTGGCAGAAGCCCAGCAAGTTTGGGAGAGGGAGTGGAACGATTACAACGAACCCAGTACTGAAGTGATATTTATTTTATCGACCCCGAAAGGATGGAAGTAAACTTCGACTCCGGCAGAATTTTAACTCAGAACATAAAGACAGACGAAATGTCGCTCAGCATTTTGCCTGACATACTAACAAATCTGCCAACTGGCCATCTTAAATATTACCGATCATTATCTCAACAATTATTCATACATGCATTCTTTCTTCTTTATCAAAGTTATGTCGTATTGCAGCTGGTGCAAAATCTCTGAAGATTCTGCTGGTTGTCTAGTTACACTAACAAATCCCTTCATAATATTTTACATACACTGAAATCTTTTCCCAGAGATTGGCATCCATGTTCCTTAAAACCCTCATATGGTTCCGGTATTTTTTTTCAGATATGTTTTGATTGATGTCTACCCTTAAAAACAACTACATCAATCTCATCAACTTGAGAAAATCTTCTTTAATTACAATTAGAAATATATTTCATATTCTTCATTTCGGTTTAATATATTTCCTGTAAGTCTTTAAACTCTTTAACCAGTTTCAACTCGGAAGATGCGATCATACTAGAGTACAGCTAACTACCGACCTACCTAACGACCTATCTAACAATCTATCTATCTACCTATCTATCTATCTATCTATCTATCTATCTATCTATCTATCTATCTATCTATCTATCTATCTATCTATCTATCTATCTATCTATCTATCTATCTATCTATCTATCTATCTATCTATCTATTTGTCTATCTCTCTCTATATATATGTATGTATATATGTCTATACAACTACATACCTATCTATTTATTTAGATCTATTCTATCTATCTGTTCTCTCTCTATATATGTATATACATGCATATATATATAGAGAGAGAGAGATAATATACGCACATATATATATGCATACATATAACTATGTGTATATATATATGTGTGTGTGTCTAATAATTTATCTATATAAATGCCTCTCTCACTCTATCTATCTATCTATCCATCCATCTATCTATCTATCTATCTATCTATCTATCTATCTATCTATCTATCTATCTATCTATCTATCTATCTATCTATCTATGTATCTATCTATCTATCTATCTATCTATCTATCTATCTATCTATCTATCTATATCTATATATCTAAATAACAAGCGTACGAACGAATGAACGAACGAACGAACTCTCTATCTACACATTTACTATACATAAATGAATCATCAATATATCTGTTCTTCAGCGCATCGATCTCTATCACTCGGCTACGCCACTCAAAAACACATTTTTAATGGCTCCCTAATCCCTCATTGCAGCTATCTCAAACATGTCCGACACTGTTTCATGTCTACTAGACAATCTATCTATCTATGTCTTTAAAGTCTCTTATATAGTTTATTTTAGGTCTTTTTGCATCACATTCACTTCCGCCTTGCATTTATCTCTTCTTTCAAGCGTCAGCGTCGCCATCTTTATATATAACACGCATTCTAACTCTATTTCTCTATCTCTTATTCACTTTTACTCTCTCACCTCTCTCCCTCTCTCTCTCTCTCTCTCTCTCTCTCTCTCAATCTTTCTGTCTAAATATTTATCTATCTAATTTGCTAAAATCTCGAGCAAAACCTTCGTTTGTCCGCAAGAGTTTTAAGAGGATACATCGATAGAGTAACGCATAACAAGAAGACACACACACAAACAGATACAGTGAGATATGCACGCGCGCACACATACACATACAAACACACGCATATACACACGCATAATGTAAATATGAATTAAGCAAATATACAAACACACAGACTCACACAAGTGTCTGCATTCATATATATATACATATATATATATATATATATATATATATATCAAAGAGAGGGAGAGAGAAACTGAGAGGGAGAGATAGATGATAGATGGATGGATGGATAGATGGATGGACGGATGGATGGATGGAAACAGAGAGTTAGAGTAACATATATAGCTTGTATTGGTAAACATATACGCGTATATCCATATGTTTATGCATTTATATGTATGCATAAACATATAAATACGTACATATATGCATGCTCACAAAGACACACCTACACACACACACACACTCATATATATATATATATATATATATATATATATATATAGATATATATATATATATAGTATATAGATAATACGCACATACGCACATACTTATGTGCATACATGCATACATACATACATGCATAAGTACAAACATACATAAAAGATCTACAGATTTCAGTCCTTATAATCTATCATTGGGATCTATCTGTTTTCCTCATATCAATTTCTCTTACAGACGTCACCTCCCCCCATGTATTATTCTAGCCACATTCTCTTCTCTTCGTAACCCCGTTTTTTTTTTTTCATTGCAGCTTATATACTGTAACATTGTTTTTTATTTACTTATTTTTGCAACACCACCTATTTTATCTTTTCTCTTGACTGATTCTTTTCTTAGGATACCCTTGTTTTTACAGATGCTCCTCCTCCAATCCACTATCGGTGTATACATACACATTAATCATTTAATCACAGCTATGTATGTATGCATGCATGTACGTATATATATATATATATATATATGTATATATATATATATATATATATATATATATATATGTATATTTTGTTCAATTTTAGACACATACGTTTCATATTTTAAAATAATGCATATACATCTGATAACAACACACACATACACACACACACACACACACACACACGAAATAACATGTAAACGTCAATGCACACACATAACCTCCATTAATATATTTTCTCTCTTTTCCTCTCTTTCCATTAATACATATATGTGTGTATGTATGTATGTATATATATAATATATATATAATATATATATAACATATTTATATATCTTATGTATGTACACACACACACATATATATATTATTGAGAGGGAAATAGACTTATACGTATAGAGTCATCCATATATATATATATATATATATATATATATATATATATATATATATATATATATATATATATATATATATAATATATACGACGGTAATGCATAGAATTGACATAAGTATATATATATATCAATGTATATAGTGATATGCATACACACAGACACACGCCCACTAACACATGCGAGGACGCACATAGATATTTATTGGAATTTCCTCATATAGATATGTATATAAGCATTTCCTTATGACTGCATTTACCCGTCTATAGAAACATAAATGCTACTTCATATACCACTCGTAAAACATGTTTAATTCGCTTCATGCGTCTTCACAATGATGCCATTGTTTTTTGCTATTTTGCTTCATAACTTCATATCTTTCGCATAAATATAGGTGATGTGTCGGAGTGCGATAGTTTGTTGTTGTGGTTGTTCTTGCTTTACTTCTTCTTCTTCTTCCTTTCTTTTCTTGATTATTATTATTATTATTATTATTATTATTATTATTATTATTATTATTATTATTATTATTATTTCTTCTTCTACTACTTCTGCCACTAACTATACTTACTACTGCTACTACTACTTACTACTAACTAATAATAAATAATAATAATAATAATAATAATAATAATATTAATAATAATAATAATAATAATAATAATAATATAATAATAATAATAATAATAATAATAATAATTATAATAATAATATAATAATATAATAATAATAATAATAATAATAATAATAATAATAATAATAATAATAATAATAATAATAAATAATAATAATAATACTGATAATACTACAGCTGCTGCCGCTGCTGCTGCACTACTACTACTACTACTACTACTACTATAACTACTACTACTACTACTGCTGCTGCTGCTCACTTTCTTTGTATTAATTTTTTTCTTAAACTTCCGTCTGTTGCTTCATACATACATTTTTATTCCGTATCTGCTTCGCCTGAGCTTTGTCAATGCTTTGTTGAATTTTGTTTTCTATCATTTTCAATGTATTATTTTTTTTCTACCTTTTAAATTGAAATGTGAGAAAAACATTCAAGTGAAATAGGAAATAGACCAAAATATAGATAGAATTATATTCAGGCAAACAAAAAAAAAAGGAAAGAACAGAGATAACAATTGAGAAGTGCGCGCATGCATTTGTATGTATGTATTTGCGAATGGCAAATTTAATGTCTGCCTATATTCAGGGAGTTAGGCAGGAGTGAATATTATGACTCATTTCATGCACGTTATGACTAAGGTTCTGTTTCATATATATATATATATATATATATATATATATGTACTATGTGTTTATGTGTGTGTGTTTGTGTGTGTGTGTGAGTGTGTGAATACACATAGACACACACATATACATAGATATATATACATATATATATATAGATACAGATATTTATATATAGATGTATATATATGTATATATATATTTACATATATATATATATATATTTATACACACACTACATACACACCTCATAGATATATATATATATAGATATATATATTATATATACATACATATATTATACTTGCCTCCCTTCTTCTCTACCTGATTGTTCCCAAGTGACTACAGGCCATTTTTTCTCACCTCTGTCTTTTGTCGATGCGAGGCCTACTTAGCTCGGCCTAATTCTCTATCGCCTCCCTACATTTTTTCCCTTTTGTCTCTTTTAAACTTTTCTTCTCTTGGATTTATTCTATAGCCTTTGAAAATTTATCCTAGGCGTTACCCATTACAATGCATCTTGACCTAACGGCCTTTCGCTGTTTGTTTTTATCGATTGTTTAATCCGTGCGTCCACCCTGTCGTTGTTTGTTCGTTTGAAGCTCTAGCTCTCCAAATATTTTATAGTCAAAAAAATTTTCTGGAAGCTGCTCTTTACGAGGTTTTCTTATATTATCGGTGAAAGCTCGAAATACGTATTAATTAATAGTCGATAACTGATGAGGGGTTAGACTTCTTTTGGTAATTTGTCCCGTACTTGCCTTTCGTGTTTACGTATTTTTCACTCGTTAGTTATATCCTGTTCTTATTGTATGTATTTTGGTAAATTGTCCTGTACTTGATGTACTGTACTTACATAAATACACACACACATATATATATACATCGCTGGTCACAATGCGTCCGCATTGTTTTAGCCTTTGAATGACGCCATCCCGCTGGCTAAGTGAGCAGGCCAACAGAAGAAAGAGTAGGAGAAAGAGTAGGGAAAGAGTACCTCAGGGATCACTACCCCCCTGCCGGGGAATCGTGGAGCTTTATTTTTAGGTGTTTTCTCTCAATAAACACTCACAACGCCCGGTCTGGGAATCGAAACCGCCATCCTACGACCGCGAATCCGCTACCCTAACCACTGGGCCATTGCGCCTCCACATATATATATATATATATACACACAGACACACATATATATATATATATATATATTATATATATATATATATATATCAACACACACACACACACACACATATATATATATATATATATATATAGATAGATAGATACAGATATAGATATAGATAGATAAAAATATAGATAGGTAGATAGATAGAGAGATACAGATATATTGTATGCGACTACGATATGGCCCCAGGCACCAGGTTGTACGGATATTTTCAGTCTAACAAATTAATTGTTGAACTTATTTGTTAAATTCGGTTTATATTTTACCAATTTGAGAAAATTCTAAGTTACGGGGTGATAAAGAACTCAACTCATTTCTCTGGAATGAAGTGTAGATACAAAAACAAACACAAAGGCACATAGCTATACACACCCACAAACACAAGCGCGCACACACACATATTCACGACGGACTTCCAGACTATTTCCATGTGCCAAATCCGCTGAAAAGGCCTGGCTCGACTCGGAGCTAGAAGAAAAGAACTTTGTCCACAGTGTCACGGAATGAAAGACTGAACTCGAAACCATGTCGTTGCAAAGCAAACTTATACACGTTGTAACAACTGCATCGTGGATACACAATCGACGTCACACAGACATACCACTTTATAGCACCATTGACTTGCGCACAAAGTCTCGATAAATTCAACCGTGCATTTACATACCTACTCTAATACTCCTACATATACACACACCTCTACTATATCCCTAGGGACTGCAGATATATTTATAAATAATTAGGTAAGGTAAAGATAAAGATTTTTTCTCGAGTTATGACAGCTCACAAGTGCTGGTTTCTCTGTTTCCATGACCTATGTATATTTCCCACCTGAACTTGACGCCGGTCCGTCGCAGGATTACTTATTTTTGCCAACGGAGGAGACTGGAGCAATGTGAAATTAACTGTTTTACTCAAGAACTCAACGCGTCGCGCCGTCCAGGAATCGAAACAACAATCATGTGATCATGAGTCCAGCACCCTGTCCATTAGTCCACTCACCCCCACATTTGTAGATAATTACGGCAAGAAAAATGGTCAGATCTCTACATCTCATCTGCAGTTCTTTTATCCAGTAACCATCTAGCGATGGATATCTGCTAGAGAATTCAAGAATATTTGTCATCAAATTTCAGAATATATTTCCCCTATTTCACAAACACACACCGTCTCTGCTTCCTTCTTGTCGAGAAATTATGGGAAACGATTTGGCACGAAGAAACGTGACAATGAATTGAAATATTTTACAACATATACAAGAATAATGATAGCACAAAAATGAACGAAACTGTCGTGAGAATAGGTTCTAGAGTGACACCACCAGCATTGGCAAGAAAAAGAAGAAGAAGAAGAAGAAGAAGAAGAAGAAGAAGAACAACAACAACAACAACAACAACAACAACTACTACTACTACTACTACTACTACTATCACTACTACAATAATAATAACAGAAGCATAAATGGCATCGACGGAAGCAGTGTCATCGTTGTGAGGATCATCATCACCACCTCCATCAGTGCTGTCGTCATAATAATAATAATATCAATAATAATATTAAATAACGACCTGGAAATTGAAATATTGAAGATTTGGGGCATGAAGAGGAAGACAACTCCAGTAATAATTGAAGCATTGGCCACGATAAAAAAAATGAATAAATACGTAGAAGATACACCTGGGTTCCAACGCTACGTATTATCCAAAAATACCCTTGCAAGGAACAGCCTACGTCCTGCGCAAGACAATATCAATTCAAAAATACAACGTAAGCAAAATACTCCACAAAAATACACGACAATCGATACAGCAAATATTCAATGAAATAGCATTACATAGACAACACAGAATACAAACACTAATAAAACAAAAGGCTGCACCATTTCATAAAAGACTAATGCAATACAATACAGGGAAAAGTTTGCTCACAATGCTACACACACCCCAGCAACACGGTGGGGTAGCAGGTGAATGCAGTAAAAATTTGTCTGAAAGTAGCAAATAATGAATAATAATAATAATAATAATAATAATAATAATAATAATGATAATAATAATGATGATAATAATGCTTATAATAATAATAATGATAATAATAATAATGATGATAATAATAATACAGGCAGTGGCTCTCATGGCTTCTGATCTTAACTGATTGGAAGTGTTATCATGTACATTGTTTTGTCTTGGTATAAAAGATGGGCTACAGCATATATTCTGCTCAATATCACAGATTTGCTTGTCAGTTGTTTGACCTTAACCAGTTGAGCATGTCCCTTAGTGGCTGACGATATGTGCATCTCTGATCATGAGCAGAAGTAGTGGGGGAGCATCATAGCCATGTGTTGAGAGGGATTCTTTGGGGTTTGAATAATTCACCTCTGGAAACATGGGTGGTTCTTTGTACATCCTTAAACAACCCTTATTCAGGGACCTTTTGAGCGGGATGGGCTACTCAACCTGAAGAAAATTCTAACTGGGCCCCACCTGCAAAGTCATGTGCTGTTTATCTTGATATGAGATGACCATGTCGCGCACATATGGTTGTGATGCATGTGCCTGGTGTACCCTTATCAGACGGGTAGTCATGATGAGTATATTGGGCTTCGTATATTTTACCCCAGTGTCACTTTGATGGCATGCACTGCTCTCTCACTCAATAATAATGATAATAATATAATAATAATAATAATAATAATAATAATAATAATAATAATAATAATAATAATGGACAAGAAACAATAAAGCATATTATCTCTGGCTGCCCAGTCTTGGCTAAGAAGGAATATATTCACAGACACGACAGAGTTGGGACCTACATACGCTGGAAGCTATGCCAATATTATGGAATAACAACAGGAAAAAGATGGTATAGGCACACACCAGAAAACGTCACAGAAAACGAGAAAGCAACCATACTCTTGGATATGCCAATACACATAGACAAATTAATGTCAATAGGCCAGATAGAGTTGTCAGAGATCATGAAGAAAAAATGCTTTTTAATTGATGTATCAATACCAGCAGATGACAACGTGCCTCTAAAAGAAATGGAGAAACTCTCAAAATACAAAGACCTGGAAACAGAGGTAACTGGAATGTGGATTCTAAAAACAGAAACAATTCCTATCATAGTAGGCGCATTAGGCATTATAAAAAAAGATATTCAGACAAAAACATAACAAAAATACCAGGACTTACAAACACATATAACATACAGAAAATTTCACTACTGGGCACTGCACTCTTCCTACGCAAAACACTTCCGATACAGTAACCATCAGAGCATCATAACAAATCGCAGCACATACCCAAGGCACACAGAGCTACGCTCAGTAGTGAAGTAAAAGCATGATATAAAACTAAATCTACTGAATAATAATAACAACAACAACAACAACAACAACAATAACAATAATAATAATAATAATAATAATAATAATAAGAAGAAGAAGAAGAAGAAGAAGAAGAAGAAGAAGAATAGTAAAGAATACACCAAGGACGTTTAACATGTGAGAATGATACACCTCTCCAAAATCTATCCAAAATTATCAGGAATGAAGATAAGAAATGGAACCTAAATAACTGATAAAGTGTTGGACTACATTTCAGTAAGTCATACTCATTACAATTTATTTCTATTTTCCGAATGAATTTATGTACTTTAACTGCGTGCCATCTTCATTACTCACACAACACGTGTACACACGCTCCCTCCATTACAGTTCAAATCAGCATCAGACTGTTTCCAGCCCCAACCACCATACACAGATATTGTACAATGATAATACCTGCATTATTCAACCCAAGAATAACAAACAAAAAGTAAATGCTGTAAACTTCTTACACAAAAAATACGAAAATCTACACGTGCCAAGCCATTTAACACTCAGAAATGAACGAACCGGTAACCTACGAAAACAATGACTATCAAAATAAAGGGTCAGACGTTATTTCTCACGTACCGCAACTAAAAACAAAAAAAAACATAAATGGACACTCGAGGAAAATATTTCAATCGTACACGCTTATTTTACAGCAGAGCTCTACCCACAAAAAGAGAAAACGCAACAATCTATATACATAGGTGCAGGGGTGGCTGTGCTTAACACCCACAGGGTTAAGGGTTCAGTCCCACTGCGTGGAACCTTGGGAAATTGTCTTTTACTATAGCCTCGGGCCGACCAAAGCTTTAGAAGCGGATTTGGTAAAGGGAAACTGAAAGACGTCCGTTGTATATATATGTGTGTGTATGTGTGTGTGCGTGAGTACGTGTGTGTGTATGTTTGTGCGTGTGTTTGTCCCCCAACATCGCTTGACAACCAAGGCTAGTGTGTTTACGTCCCCCTAACCTAGCGGTTCTGCAAAAGGAGTCGATCGAATAAGTACTAGAATTACAAAGAACAAGTCCTGGGGTCGATTTGCTCAACTAAAGGCAGTGCTCCAGGATGGCCGCAGTTACGTGACTGAAAGAAGTAGAAGAATAAAAGAATAAAGGAATATAAATTCTGAAAGAAAAATAACGTAGATAAATATTTAGATATAGCAATGAACCCTAATAAAATAACCAACATAGGAGATATATTCGCCAAAAAAAAAAAAAATCCGAAATAGAAATAGAGCACTTTAAAAGAGAAATAATTCAGGAAAACCTAGATGGTAACCACACAGCAATATCAAATCCAATCATAAGCACTGGGACTCTAAAATATGAGGACAGGCGTAACATGTCCAAAAAAAACGATGTAAAGTCACGATGAATATATTAGTCTTCGTATCCCAGTGTCTCTTTGATGCCATGCGATGCTCTCTCACTCAATAATAATGATAATAATAAAATAATAATAATAATAATATAATAATAATAATAATAATAATAATAATATAACAAATAACAATAATAACAATAATAATAATAATGAAATAATAATAATCTATGATAATAATAATAATCATAAATAATAATATAATACAATAATAATAATAACAATATTAACAATAGCAATAATAATAATAATAATAATAATAACAATAATAACAATAATAATAATAATGATAATAATAATAATCATAATGATAATAATAATAATCATAATAATAATAATAATAACAATAATAATAATAACAATATTAACAATAACATAATAATAATAATAATAATAATAATATTAATAATAATAATGATAATAATAATAATAATAATAATAATAATAATAATGATGATGATGATAATACTGATAATAATGATAATAATGATAATACTACTACTACTACTAATAATAATAATAATAATAATAATAATAATAATAATAACGCTTTCTACTACAGGCACAGGGCGTATGTGAAGGCGGACAGTTGATTACATTGACCCAATTATACAACTGGTACATATCTTATCGACTCCCGAAATGATGAAAGCTAAAGTCGAGCTCAGAACGTAAAGACAGACGAAATACCGCTAATAATAATCGCTATGTTCATCATCATCTTCATTATCCTCATTGTTAATTGTACGTCTCCCAGTTGTCGCTATGATCATAATAATCGTCATCGTTTTCATCGTCTACATAGGAAGTCCTGCAACCGAGCTCACAGACCTGCAAATGAAGTAATTTCGATCCTACATCACTTCTGTATTGGACACTCGTTTGCGAGGCATGACATAAGTTAGAATATATATATATATATATATAAAACATTATTGGTGAATTGAAGAAATGGAGCTGAACGCAGATTGAACAGAAATCGTTTTATTTCATTCTACACGTGTTTCGAAAGGCACAAATTACCAAAATCCGATTGAATAATGGGACCATATTGTGTCTTTTCTTCAGGAAGAAAAAAGGAAATCCGTTAGAGAAACAAAAACAGAACAGAGGCGGAGCAAAAACCAAATCGAACTATGCTCCTAAGAGCCCATGGCGAAACTTCATCTTTCTATTTCACATAATATATATATATATATCAAGAATGAAATGTCCGAATTTGAACTCTGAAAGTGCATTTTACTTTATCTCAACAAAAAGCAATGCAGGTAACCAAAGTATACACCTAAATTTGCTATTTTTCTGTACCTTATTTATGCCGGCAGCGAAGAATTCTGGAGAGCAAGAGGTGATGAAATCACAAAAGGCTGTTTTCGCATCTTCTTCAGATTTGAAGTTTTTTCCTTGCAAAATGTTGTCTAATGCTTGTAAAACGTGATAGTCAGTTGGTGCAAGGTCTGGTGAATATGATGGATGACAGAGTACTTCCAAATTCAGTACTCGTAACTTAAGTAGTGTTCTTTGTGCAACATTTGGTCGAGCATTGTATTGCAAAGTTAGTGGCCTGTCTCTATTGAACGGTATCAGTCTTTTAATGATGTTCACTCATAATATCATCCAACTGGTTGGTGTATACATCCGCTGTAACTAACTTACTAGGTCTCATAAAGCTGTCGTGGAGGACACTGACGCGATTAGCTTTTTTTTATGAATATTCTTTTTGGGATTATGTTTTGGCAATTCGTCTCTATCCAACCACTGTACAGAACACTTTCTGTTGTTGAAAAGAATCCATTTTTCCTCACACCTAACAATACGAAGAAAAAGAGGTTTCTTTTTGATGCCGTGACAGCAAAGTATTACAAGTTTCAAGACGATATGTCATTTGATGCTAGTTCCGTTCATTAGTACTCTCTTGTCCAGCTCATTAACTCGCTGATTTGTTTCAGATGATGCAATACAGTTGGAATCGAAACATCAAACCTTGCTGCTGAGTAATGCGTAGTTTGAGATGCATCCACTTCTACTACAGTTTCCAGCTCATACTTATCCACTTTCGTCTTGGGTCTACCAAGGTGCTGATTTTCAAGAGTAAAATCAGCAGACCGGAACTTCTCAAACCATCGATGTACAGTGCGCTCATTCACCCCATCTTCACCAAACACCTCATAGGTGTTTCGAGCTGTCTGGGTTGCATTGGTTCCACGACAGAACTCATATTCATAAACAACACGAGTTTTGATCCATCTGTGGGTTCACAAAAATCGATTTACAACAGAAAACTCACAACGTATCCAGTCACAATGAACTGTATTTCGAAATGTGATGCTGTAACTCTTCAATGTTGTAAAACAACGAATTTTCAGGATAAAACATTAACGACTGGCAAACTTAGTGCATAAGAAAATCGGACATGCCATTCTTAATGAGCAGATATATACATAGAGAGAGAGAGAGAAGAAGGGAGAGAGAGGGGGATATAGAGAGAGAAAGAAAGGGAGAGAAATAAGTAGATATTCTCTTCTTGAATTTGGTTATCGAAGTACACAAGACGTCCTAAATAACAACGTGTAAATATTGGGCCGAAAAAAACAATTTGCAGAGGTAGAACAAAGGTAGTGGGGCTGTGGAGCACGTGCACCCCTTCAGAAAAGTAGTGCACCCTTCTAAATACCGTTATTATGCTCTTTTCTCCTGGAATTTCCTTTTGATCTTGTGCCACCCCTTCTAAAAATTCTTGGGACCGCGCCTGACTTGGATAGAAAAATTTGAAATAGCTTACGACATTTTCTGTCCAAAAGGTTCTTTTAACCCAATGCTTACATGCTCTCATTTATAGCTTTATGTGAAATACGAGTCCCCCTCCACATACACACAAATGTACATTAATCCATATTACCTCAACATTTTTTAGAACTCTTATGACGTCAAAAATTCATATGGCTTCCAATGCAGAGGTTTAATCGTCTACCATTATGAAACAGGTGTAAGAATAAATAACGTGGGCTTCATTATTTCGATATACCTTGTTATATATGTAAATATGTGTGCGTGTATGTACGCTTAAGAGTAAAGTTTGGTTGAGCTAGAATCGCACGATTCAGCAGTGACTAGAATATTATCTTGTAAAATCATATTGAACATTTTCATGTACACTTAGTCTTAGGGACGGCCTTCATTGTGGATATACACCCGTGAGAAAATTATCAGAACACACAGTATGTGTAAAATATATTGCACTGCGAACAATGCTTTGTGATCTGATGACGCTGGCATTTCTGCGTCAATGCGCGTCGTCAGCTACGAATGCCAGATTCATCATCCAGAACCCGATAAATACGTCGGATTTTATGCATACAAGCAACACATACTATATTTACTGATTCGCGGAAATGTATGTGAAGCCGATTTTAATTTTCATGCTTTTTAAAGAGTTTTTAATGTTTATTTATTCAGTAATGACATGTTAGAATCTTTATAACGTTGAAAAAAATTTTTTCTTTAGGTCTTTTACGTTTTCTGTGGGCTTTTTGCCTTCTCTTGTGGTCTTTTACGTTTCTCTAACTTCTGATTTCATATCTTGCTCAGTTTAACTTTTCCTTTCAGCAAACCAAGTCTATAATATTAATTTACTAGTTCAGACCTGTGGTCTATAATAGCTTCTGACTCCAGTCACAAAAATGACTCAAAATCAGAAGATATTATTAGCGTTTGTTTACTTTACAGTGTCATATTTTTTCCTTCTGTTTTATATTTTATACTCATCATATATTCATCTAGTCAATACTGATACATATATATATATTTTGTTTTTAATCCATACATTTCATGTGTGACTTGGGAATATTTGGTAAGTGTTGTGTCTGATGTTATTAATTTGTTGTATTTATCTCTAAATTATTGTACTGCTTGCTCTATTACCCGTGTTTGAATAGAATGTATTTTATTCTGTGCTTTCTTTGTTTGTTGTGATTCGTTTGATCATGAAGAACCCTAATAGCTTTTCTCCTTTTGTTTTTTAAGTAGAGTTTTACCGAAATACTTTTTATCTGTTTGGTCTTTCGCTGTTGTAATGTAAATATGTGACTTTAATCGTGTTTTTGGTGTAAACACATTAGTTGGCAACATATGGATACTTTACAGAACTCCCTACAAAATATAGTGATGAATAATGGAGTTAATATTCCTAGTATATCCCAAAGCTAAAATAAATTAGTCACATACGAAACCAATCAACTCAGTGATGATTATAAATCACTGGATTGGAATGGTAGTGACTGCACCAATCTCATTGGCCCTACATTCTAAAAAACACAGTAGCACATGGCAGTATCATTTTGTTCAGGAAAATATGAAAGGCTGGACACGTTGATCAGTCATTTGGTTAAGTTACTGTTTCAAAAAATCACGAAGAACTCTAATGCAAGTTTGATAAAAAGAATTAACATGAACATTGGCGTAGGAGTGGCTGTGTGGTAAGAAGGTTGCTTACCAGTCACATGGTTCCGGGTTCAGTCCCACTGTGTGGCTCCTTGGGCAAGTGTCTTTTGCTATAGCCTCGGGCCGACCAAAGCCATGTGAGTGGATTTGGTAGAAGGAAACTGAAAAAGCCCGTCGTATATATATATATATATATATATGTGTGTGTGTGTATATGTGTTTGTGCGTCTGTGTTTGTCCCCACTCCCAACATCGCTTGACAACCGATGCTGGTGTGCTTACGTCCCCGTAACTTAGCGGTTCAGCAAAAGAGACCGATAGAATAAGTACTAGGCTTACAAAGAATAAGTCCTGGGGTCGCTTTGCTCGGCTAAAGGCGGTGCTCCAGCATGACCACAGTCAAATGACTGAAACAAGAGTAAAAGATAGTAAAAGCGTATTGAAAAACGACAATTAGAAGAAGGTCTCAGTTGTGTTTGCAAATCATTTCTATAAGAAAACGATATCCTGTGTATATGTATGTATATATGTGTGTATGTATGTATGTATGTATGTATATATGTATGTATGTATGTATGTATGTATGTATGTATGTATGTTCGTACGTACGTATGTACATGTATACATGCAGTTACATGTGAGTATTCTGTTTGTATGTATTTATAATACTTATTGTTTTAGAATATCTGGAGGCACATACATAAAACTATGAATATCGGGTGTCAAAACCTTTTTTGATAGAAAATGTCAAATGCTGCCTGGGGCCTTGAAGCCTCCTCTGATGTATACATGACCGGCCTTTGACTATTGTGTCAAACGAATCCCTCAAACTTCTTTGTGGTTTTCATAAGTTTTATTCGTACCACAGAGAATTGCATGTTGGCGTCACAATGATTTTATAAACTGAGAAAATGTTAATTATTGTTGGAAGTTCTCGAAGCACGAATTAAAGCTATATATGTAAGTATGTATGTATGTATGTATGTATGTATGTATGTATGTATGTATGTATGTATGTATGTATGCATGTATATATGTATGTTCGCGCGCATGTTTATATATATGTATTATGTATATATCTATGCGTGTAGGTTGTCTTTCTCTTTTAATTTTACAGTAAATTTTGACCGACAAATTTCTTGTAGCAAGGCTGTGATGGAGAGCATCTTGTTTTAATCACGATCCTTTAAATTTTAAAATGGTTTTGCATATTCTTATATTTTATGATATCGGCATCATTTATAGAGCGTAAATTAAGAATTTGCATTCTCTCCCTCAAGATCCCATGTTTATCCACACTGTGTTCTCGAGGTTCGTATGTATCCTGTTGCTCCAATATTAATAGGTATGAAGGCGAAAATAAATCTGTAATACTTGATATGTCAACTTCTTATCAATGGCGCATATATATTTTTTCTATTGTATTTTTCTAACCACTTATGTCTCCATAGTGCATATCATTCCGAAAATAGATCATTCTTCTCCTTGTCGTGGCACGCAACAATATCTGTGTTTTAACTTGATGGTTGTTTATATTTTTAAGTTCCACAAATATGCTTTGGCACATCAGTTTCAATATAGTCAGCTTCCAAGGCGCCGTACGGGCAGAAATGTTAGTACGCCGGGCAAAATGCGTAGCCGTATTTCGTCTGACGTTACGTTCTGAGTTCAAATTCCGCCGAGGAAGACTTTGCCTTTCATCCTTTCGGGGTCGATAAATTAAGTACCAGTTACGCATTTGGGTCAATATAATCGACTTAATCCGTCTGTATGTCCTTGTTTGTCTCCTCTTTGTTTAGCCCCTTGTGGGTAGTAAAGCAATAGGTATTTCGTCTGTTTTTATGTTCTGAGCTCAAATTCCACCGAGGTCGACTTTGTCTTTCATCCTTTCGGTGTCTATAAATTAAGTACCAGTTGCATATTGTGGTCGATCTAATCGACTAGCCCCTTAGCCCAAAATTTTGGGCCTTGTGCCTAGAGTAGAAAAGTATATAGTCAGCTTCCTCTGAAGGTATTTTATTTTTTATTTTTCCAAGCAGTGTAATGCACCTGTTTTTGTTATTCTAGACTAGCCACTGCATCATGCGTCATGGACGATAATGTATGTATGTATGTATGTATGTATGTACGTACGTATTATGTATTCTGAAGCTCCCATCCTATTTGCCTAATCCTAAATGCTGTTATTGGAAGGCCTTCATTTCCCTGTTTACGTTGTTGAAATGAACGCAGACACACACACAAAATCTCACACACTCACACACTCAAATACATTCATGAGTGCAACACACAAATATGTCCCCACTCAACCTATGATTTACTATATCTCTGTTTTACATTTTGTACGATATTCCTTTCTTATGTTGTTTGTCAATGTCTAACCTTTCGTTAATATAGCAATACCACTGTTTCTCTTTGACTGTTTGTTTATAGTTCTCATTTTCTTTCTCTTCCTATCTCTAACGTTCTCTGGAGACAAGCTTCATAAGTTCATACGGTGCACGGTTGCCTGTGGAAACGACTTCGAGCAAACAGTTTATTGTAAATATTGGAACATTTTCAAAAGTATAATTAGATACAAATTTGCTACACATGGAAGACTAAAAAACAACAACCGCATCTCTCAATGCTACACACTGTACACATTGTCACGGGTAACTGAATGGCTACAAAGGGAAAATAAGCAGCGTGAAGTAATCCTATGCATAGAGAGAACGCGTGCACGCATATACATGCATCGTACTTCTTTAATAGCACGCATCATATCATACGTTGTGTCATTCACTCATTGAGATATTTTGCACTAAACACTTCGATTACACTTTTGTATCTGAAACAATAAGCCGCACCGAATTCGTCTTTCTTATGTTTCCTGTGGCGTTCTTTCCGTTTTTCATTAAGCAAAGAATTTCATGGAAAATATTTCATTAGACCCTAATACGTTTGCATTCAAGATAAGATTAAAATTTGATGTTATTTAAAGTATGCTGGAAGTAAAATGTGCATATGAACTCGCAACTAAGTTCTGCAATCAGTAGGATTCATCCTTATCAATGTCAAATGCCACAGGATCAACAAATTTCAAAGAAGTCTGAATAAACATTTTATGGTTCGTCAAGATCAGATTACACAGCTTGTTAAAGCTGCAAGAAAATTATTGTACAATCAATGTAGACGTCATTTTAAAGGTATGTTTGGTTTACAAATAAGGATATGATCGCATACATCGACTATACTGAGATGATTACACTCTGCATTGGGTGTAAAAAGCATTATGTAAATATACAGTGTTCGATGGGTAGATTGTCGCGATTGCATATTTTTAATTTCGCGCTTACGCATTGTTTGTTATTGATTTTGTCGACTACACAGTATAGTAGAGTCAGTTGAGCACCGTCTGTGCAAAGAACAGCACCATGACGCTAATCACTCTGCCAGAAATTTGGAAACGACATGCTGTACTGCTTGCCATTAGCTACAGACGCTCCAATACGAACATTTCAGTGTGATTGAGCGTCAATCTCAGGACAGTGCAATCTGAGGACATGCACCAAGAGAGATAAAAATCAAACATCCAGTCAACATCATGGTGTTTGCAGTCATCACTAGTGATGGCGACTTTATCCCTCCATTCATCTACCCACACGGCCTCAGACTCAACATGGAGGCCTACATCAAGTTGCCCTGATTCAAGAAGGTAGCTGCTGGATTAGTATGTGTGGGGCGCAGTTGAGCGAAAGACCAACAAAATTCCTTGTAACACCAAAGATGAACTGAAGGCAAAGATAATGGCAGCATTAACCAAGTTAAATAAGGAGACCGTTCAGAAGAGTTGTAGGCGATTCCCAAGTCGTCTGGAAACTGTGGTTGAAGTCAATGGCGATTTTTTTTGAATTAATATCCAAATTAATATTTCAAGATACTTTTATGTAATTTTAGTAACTAAATCTGTTAAAATGAGATGTCACTGTTACTTTTAATTTTGCGTAATGTAGGCAATAGTTTATTCACCGCACCTTATGTGTGTGTATGTGTGTATGTATGTATGTATGTATGTATATATATATATATACATCTTTATATATATGTATATATGTATTTCTATATATATGTATATATATATGTACACATATATGCGTACATATATATGTGCACACATATATATGTATATATATGTATATAAGATTGAGAACCAGTGTGTTTTTTCTTTACATCCTCATATTCTAACGGTTCGGTAATGACACCAGATCAAGTAAATATTAGATTTAAATTATAAGGTTTGTGGTAGAGCACTTCGATGAAAAAAAAGCACCTTCAGCGCTCAGGCAAGACCAAATTCCATTGACTGAAACAATTTATTGGTAAAAAAGCAAAAGATAAACGAAAGAAACGTATACATCTAGAAAATATTCTTTTACCACTATTAAGCTGTTTAGGCTGGTCAAACTCCAATTGACAACCGTTCACATCCGTATAACGTTTAAATTGTTACTACAAAAGTGTTCTCCAATGTTGTATTATCTACTTACTCCCATAATATTTGTAATAAATAGATTTTTCGTTGTTTGTCGAATCTAATTAAGATAAATTATGAAGTTAGTCATTTTGTTTTTCATAATTAATCTCTAGAGTAATTCAAATTTAGAGACGATGATTAGTTACTCACAGAAGTGGCGAACACTTAGTAAAATTCAGGTATTTATCTAAATATAAGTGAAAAGGGAAGGAGATACGAACGAACTAGATCAAAGGTTCTCAACGTGGGCCATATGGTCCCGTGGGGAATTTGGGGGTTGAGGGGACGTTTTGGAGTAAAGGGGCACTAAGGGGAGCGTGAGAGACTTTCTGTTTCTATAGTTTTTTGTTAAGTTACAATTTGTCTACATTGGTCAGGATTTTCCATTTTCTTGTATGAAGCAATAGACAGAAGCATTAAAAAAATTAAACTCATAGAGCCGCACAAAAGCAAAAATATTAATTTAAATCGAAACGATGAAGAGGAGTAAACATTTTCTCTTTCCTTGATACTAACAAGAGCATAGTATGAGGGAGATTTGGCTCTTATTTCTAGGAAATTGAACAACCACACAGAGAGTATCCCATTGGCTCATATGCTGATGTGTTTAAGTAAAAAAATAACTGAAGGAAAAACAGAAAAGTAAAATAGAAATAAGTGAAATTTTACCAGTGAGTGTATTAAATTATATGGCACTAAAAAAAAGAGAATGGTTCTCCCCAACGCAACATAATATGCTTCAGCACACGAATTCACATAAAGAATCTTGCAAACCAAATCCCAAAACGATGTATATATAATATTATAATATAATATATATATATATATACATATATATTTGGTACCGAAATGCATTGCGAAAAAGCCCGCCATTTTCATAGACATGTAAGGATAAACATTCGTACAAGTTACGACGAATTCTACGGTTGGCTATCGAGTTTGTAACGTTATGTTTTTTCTTATATTTCTTGAGTTTGTTGCACTGACGAACATGAAATGCACATTCTGCATTAAATGCGAAATCACATGTAACTGAATTCTTTTTTAAAATGATGTGTTTTGAAGTTTTGCATTCGGTAAAATTTTTTTAATTTTTAGTAGTTTTGACCGCATTGGTCCCTCTTAGCGTGTTGGTATCTACGAATAGTAGTACCCTCAATATAATATATACATATATATATACAATATATATATATACATATATATTTGTTACCGAAATGTATTGCGAAAAAGCCCGCCATTTTCATAGACATGTAAGGATAAACATTCGTACAAGCTACGACGAATTCTACGATTGGCTATCGAGTTTGTAACGTTATGTTTTTTCTTATATTTCTTGAGTTTGTTGCACTGACGAACATGAAATGCACATTCTGCATTAAATGCGAAATCACATGTAACTGAATTCTTTTTTAAAATGATGTGTTTTGAAGTTTTGCATTCGGTAAAATTTTGTTTATTTTTAGTAGTTTTGACCGCATTGGTCCCTCTTAGCGTGTTGGTATCTACGAATAGTAGTACCCTCAATATAATATATACATATATATATATACATATATATATACATATATATATATATATATATATATATATATATATATATATATATATATATATAATATATATATAATATTATAATATATATTATATATATATATATATATATATATATATATATATATATAGAGAGAGAGAGAGAGAGAGAGAGAGGAGAGAGAGAGAGGGATACGAATGGTCAGAATTCTGATGTAAGTATGTACTAAACCCACTCATGGATTTTGTATTTTTACGAATTTTTACAAATGTTTTCCATTCTGTCTTCTGCATAATGGAATTGATGTGCTTATGCAAAAAAAAAAAAGAAATCTCCCACCCCTCTCTTTTTTTTATTTTGGTTTTAAAATACAGTCCGAATCTACTATTCGTTTCTCTTTATAATTTTAAAACAATTTCTTTATACTTTTATGGAAGAAAATCAATTGACGGTCTTCTCACTTTTTCACATCATCCTGGAGTTTCTATGTGAAATGCCAGTGACAAACTTCATGTCCATCAGCAATATTAGCAGACAGACAACCGTACAGTGATAGTCCAAAGCCTTCTTTCTAAGGGGAAAAATGAAGTTGGAAGAGTGGTGAAGAAATTTTGGATACTTGTAATTGTCGGACCGACGCGGTGCCAGTTTTTTGTGTGTACACGAGTGTATAAAGATATATTTAAAACAATTCGTATACGCAAACGGTTTTCACAATTAATTCCAATTTAATCGGAATCTAAATTATCTGAAGCATATCTGTAGAAAAGTAATAGTTATTTTCTCATGGTTATGAAGAAGCAATGTTTGGGGCAAAATGATGTAGATATGCCGAAATATTTATATATATAAAAGCATGTATATAAAACTAACTGTATAAACATGTATGTGTGTTTATATATTTGTATGTTTGTGTATGCATTTATACATGTATATGTATAAGTTTCATAAAGTATTAGAATGATGGAATAAAAGTCACTCATAGTAAGAGCTCTCTCAGAAATCTATTTCCTTAGTTTTTCACTACTGTTTCTGGCACAATATTTACGCAATTTTGATTTTGAAGTACTTAAAAAATTATTGAGAAATTATAAAGAAAACGAATGGTAGATTTGGACTGTCCATATTTTAAAACCACGAATTAAAAACAAATTGTGTGTGTCAAATGTTTTCGCCAGAAGTCCATGGCCTCATAGGAGTAAGCTTAGTAAACTGTATCAAAATAACCAATTTTCAGATTTCTTACTTCCTTTTAAAAAATTAAGATTTTGTGAATGAAGCAAACTAGATCCTGAATAAGAAATGAATGTTTAATATGACAAATATTCAGGGTTCTTTACGTCATTTTAAAAGGGTGCTGATTTTGTGACTCAAACTTAACAGATCCAAGTATAGTGAATACCATTCTCTACAATTTGCTACTCATATGATGTACATATGTATTTCAACAATTTCTCTCAAATACACTCTCTTGAGGATAAACAATCTTCTTCCTGGGTGACAATAAATTATATGTCAGATTGTTGTACATGTTCTAGAAGCTTCGATAAAGGAAATCGGAAAGGTTTGAAAGCATTTTGTCGACATTTACTTATACCAAAGAGCACTCTTTCGATACCCAACACATTGATCTCATAAGTGTCACGTGGTGGAAATAAACGCAATTACCAAACTTTCAATTCATAATTTCATTTTTTTGTTTGCATTTCAAGTTGTACATCTGTACTCCCGACTTTGTACAAGCTCATGTGTAAAATGATGTCCTTTATTTTTTTAATTATTATCTACTGATTTCAAAATAAGTAGTATATTGAAATATATAACTATTTTCTGGTGGGGCGGCCATTTGTGACTCCAAGGGTTAAAAGGGGCCTTTGGTCAAAATGGGGTGAGAACCTTTGAACTAGATTTTGTCGTGGTTCTACTCTAGCTACTGAAAAACTTTAGATGTGATTTGAAATTCATCAGGAAAGTATCGTTTTATCATATTACAATATTATTACTGTTATAAAAATATTTTTCCAGAGAGTCATTATACCCCATCTATAAGAAATCTCTTGCACTATAACATTCATAACATTTCATTAATGTACCTCCGGTTATGTCATGCTGAAGGTTTCTAAAACGAAAGAAATATTACTGCCTATCGTGCGTAACATGTTAAAGAAATGAAATATCGTAGTGTATAATATTATATACGTACACAAACACACAGATACTTATATGTGTATACATGTATGTATATAAACGTATATACATGTGTATGTATATGTGTGTGTGTACCTGAGTACCTGTGTACATGTATGTGACGAAGTCTCTCATAGTGTTTCGGGTGTTATACCGATGAAATGTTCGCAATATCGTGGTTTCGATTCCCGGAGTGGTAGTGCATAGTTTTCTTGAGTAAAAAAAATATTTCGAAGAAGCACATTGTAACCACCAACACTCACACACAAAAACACACACACAGACATCCAACCACACCCACATATCCACACACCCCACATATGTATGTATATATATATATATATATATATATATATATATATATGTTACAGGTTAGGTTCATATTATTCTGCAAAGAGAACAGGACCTCGAATATTTTATGTATTAAGTATTGTCCTAAAATGCTGCTTCAATGTCTCCTTAGTGTGTGACCGATCCAGTTCCGTTTCCATTTAAGAATTTCTGGATTCATGTGAGTTTGCTTCATCCTATTCCACAGACTTGTGTTTGGAATTTCATCCAGCCACTAGATCTTGAAAATGTAGTGAATATATTTGCTGATGAAGATTTGTATCTTATTCTTTATGACGTTGGTGAACCTCCAAGATTCTGACCCCTAAAGAATAATAGCTTTGAGCTTAGAATTCAAGATACGGAATTTTGCTTTGAGAGAAATAGCTTTAGACTTCCTGACCGATTGAAGGTCGTTCAAAGCATACAGAATTTTGCCGAACCAAGATATCACATCCACCTGCGTTTCACCTGTCGTGAGGATGCCTAGACGCACAAACTTTTTGTTCTCTGGAAGTGCTGCGGTGCCCATTCTAATTGGTTCGTGGTGTGAGGTGTTCAGCCTCCAAACTTCCGTTTCCTTTTGCTTCACCTGAGACCCATATTCATTGCCCCTTCAGTTAACTTCATGACCTGGACTGCAAATGCAGGAGGTTATATAAAAGCAGTCGTAGGCTGGGAATACTACATCACATTGCGTATGCATTATCGCACTGAATGAAACAGCGAGAGAATCTGGCAAAGGACGTGTTTGAACTGGCACATGTGGAGGCGCATTATACACCTTGTGATTAGACGATATATCACTGATATAGTAAAGGAGTAAGTATATGTCGAAACAATTGTAGTGTTTTATAATAAATAATGCCGTTAACTTCATTTCCTATCTTATATATAGATATAGGCATAGAAGTGGCTATGTGGTAAGTAGCTTGCTTGCGAACCACATGGTTCCGGGTTCAGTCCCACTGCGTGGCAACTTGGGCAGGTGTCTTCTACTATAACGACGGGCCGACAAAAGCCTTGTGAGTGAATTTGATAGAGAGAAACTGAAAGAAGTCCGTTGTATATACGTATATATATATATGTATGTGTGCGTGTGTGTTTGTGTGTCTGTGTTTGTCCCCCAACCGATACTGGTGTGTTTACGATAGAATAAGTACTAAGCTTACAAAGAATAGGTCCTGGGGGTCGATTTGCTCGACTAAAAGGCGGTGCTCCAGCATGGCTGCAGTCAAATAACTGAAACAAGTAAAAGAGTAAAAGAGTATTATATATATATATACTCAGCGGCGCCGTACCCTCTTTGGCCTTGTATGTAAGTATATATTCCTTTAAATTTGGTACGACTCTATAACACTGTCTCTCTCTCCTACTTTTCTCTGCCTTTCACACTTTGCACACTACTTTGATCTGTCTCTTTCTCTCTCTCTCTCTCTCTCTCTCTACTCCCCCTCCTCCTTTTCTCTTTTCTTGCCTCTGATTCTTTGCACCTAACTGATTCTGTCCAAGCCAATCCTTGGCACGCTCTCTTTCTTCTCCCCTCTTTAATTCCTTCTTTCTCTCTCTTCTCCCCACCTTTTGGTGCCTTCGTCCCACTTCTCCTTCTCCCTTTGATTCCTTTGCCCCCTTGTTTTACTCTCTCTTCTCTTCTCACGTGACCGCTAGTCAACCAGCCTTTCGGTTTCTAACCAGCGCCATGAGAACATCGTTGTCTTCGTCTGCCGATAAAGGCATTTTTTTTCCAAATACGCCTGCTAAACTAAGTTGTACTGTCTATTAGTCGTAAGACAACCGCTGTTTTTGTCCTGTTATTAGTATTATTGTTTTTTGTATTTATATTCGTGTGGCATCGTCCGTTTTTCTGTCCTTGTTTCGTATACATTCGATCCAAGAAATCTAATGCTCGTAGCTTAGTTTTTCCTTGGGGCTTGCCGGATCGGAGCGATCTCACGATTAGTCAGCCGAAATTGCGAGGATGATCCGGTTTTTGACTGAAGATTGAAGGCTTCCGTGTTTTTTGTAGTGTCTTCTAAATGTCTTACGTTCTTGTCCCAGTTTGTATTTTTCTACATATAATATATATATATATATATATGTATATTTATATAATCATATACCCATAATATATATTTATATACACATAATTATATATATTTCCATATGTGTGTGCGCATGTGTGATTATCGCGAAAGAGCTTATCTGTGTCTACGTAAGTGTATGCAAACAAATGTAAAACACTAAAGGTTAGCAGTGGAAGGAAACAATTAACTTGTTGACACTTGTGTGGAAAGCTTTGACGTCAAGGTGTCTCCATCACTGAACACGATACACATACAAACACACAGACGCACGCACACACACACACACAGTCATTCAGATACACGAGCACATACACCCAAAAGCATATTCATACGTGTTATTTATGTGAATATCTGTCCATATACAGTCGGGCGTGCATATCTACACACACACACATACACACACACACACACACACTCACACACACACACGCACACACACACACACACACATATATCTAGAAACATAACTTTCTGTATATATGTATCTTTATCGCACACGGTTCCTCAATGTGTATTTATATATATGTATATATATATATATATGTGTGTGTGTGTTTGTGTGTGTGTTTGTGTGTGTCTTTCTTTCTCTCTATGCATCTATATCTATATAATCTATATTCATATGAATGTGTTTGTATGTATATATACATATATATATGTATATATATATATGTATCTATAAATACATACACACGCAAATAACACACACACACACATACATGCATATATATACATACATATATATATATATATCATATAGACATACATACACACACAGACACAGACACACACACACACACACACACACATATATATATATATATATGTATATATATATATGTATATATAACCAGGTATAAGCATAGATTTCCGCACATATACCTGTCGAAATAACTAAATGTGTTGGAGAGAAAAATGAGAGAGGTAGAAGGAAATAGTGTGTTGCATGTTTGTGTTTGTGTGTGTGTGTGTGTGTGTGTGTGTGGTGTGTACGTGTGTATGTGTGTATATGTGTGTTATTATATATGTGTCTATACGTTCGTGTCCGGCTCTGTAGGTGTGAACTGGATATTTTTATGCTTTCAACGCATTTTCAGGTATAGTATCTTATCTCATCATCTGTTTGTTTAGGTCTATATGTTGTATTGCCTGTAGATATATTTGCATATAATCCCATTGGAATGTTGATATTTGAGAACAGATTGTTCTGTTTCCAGAAGGTAACATCTGATAAATTCCGTATTACATGTTATTGTAATCTCATATTTGTATCACACTAACACACATATACACACACATACACACATACACACGTACACACAATATATTATTCAAAAAAACACTTAAATATGATCATACTATATATTCAATTGTGACGCAGCTTTTGCTTTGTAGCTCATTCAGTTAAAACTAACAGCAA
The DNA here is from genome assembly GCF_006345805.1 of Octopus sinensis. Taxonomy (NCBI): domain Eukaryota; kingdom Metazoa; phylum Mollusca; class Cephalopoda; order Octopoda; family Octopodidae; genus Octopus; species Octopus sinensis. The sequence goes on along the minus strand of NC_043001.1, from coordinate 79,293,647 downwards.
AATCTTCCTCAAATCACAAAATATTTTGTGGTGATACACTAAGCACCTTGTCAACAAACGTGACTCTGCATTATGGCTCGAACTGCTAGAAATAGCCACGAGATCTTCCTCAAATTGCAATGTGTTGCCTTAAACTCGTGCATAGTAATATGTAGACTCTACATATTGTAGAGGATAATGAAGTCAAATACATACTTATTAAAATCGGGAAGCTCATGTCCAGATGCGGATCACTTTATTAAAAGTATATAGTATATGTTATACAAGGGAGGACAATTAAGAGAAAAATATATTGCACATATATGGTGCAGATATATCTAAGTGGGAAAGACGCTAACTTTTTGACCAAGTGGTTTCAGGTTCAGTGTCACAACGCGACGCCTTCTACGATAGCACCGAACTGACCCGAGACTCGCAAGTGAATTTCGTAGGCAGAACCGGCGTAGAAGCCCGTCATATATATATATATTCTTTTATTTGGGGCCTTGTGCCTAGCGGAGAAAAGGATACATAAATTGAAATAGTTTGGTATTACTTGTTTTTAAAAAATTGCTCCTTAATATAGAATATTTATTACGTAACTTAACTTCTCCAAGATTCTCTGCATTTTGCATTAATGCAGGCAAGTAAGTTATCTATTTATTATTAAATATAATAATATGAAATATTTACATCTTTTAAGTAAACGAAACAATTAGTCGTGAAATTAGAATTTTCCTGCTATTAAATTAATTTCATCAAACTATTTCATTGTCATCATTTCTATCTGCACCTTCCACGTTTTCCTCCACTTATTATATATATATATATATATATATATATATATGGCGGAGGTATATATATATATAAGCACAGGTGTGGCTGTGTGGTAAAATGCTTGCTTCCCAATCACATGCTTCTGGGTTAAGTTCCACTGCGTGGCAATTTGTGCAAGTGTTTCTCCCATAGCCTCAAACCGACCAAAGACTTATAAGTTGATTTGGTAGACGGAAACTGAAAGTAGCCCGTCATCGTCTCTCTCTCTCTCTCAATTTCTCTCTTTCTCTCTCTCTCTCTCTCTCTCTCTCTGTATATATATATATATATACACGTATTAGTGTGTCTTTTTGTCACCCAACATCGCTTAACAACCGATGTCGGTGTGTTACAAAGAACAAGTCCTGGAGTCGATTTGTTCGACTAAAGGCAGTGCTGCAGCATGACCGCAGCCAAATAACTGAAGCAAGGAAAAGAATAAAAATTATATATGTATATATATATATATATATATATATAATTATAATATATATGTATGCATGTATGTATGTATATACATAACTAGTTAAGTTATTATTTCTGGTTATTCTTTGGTAGCATCTCACTACAAACGCTTTTGATGTCTATTTTTTCTCTTCCCACCCCCAATCTCTGTCAGGATGGTCTTGGAAAATGATTCGTGGTCAATCGTTTGTACAAAACGTGAAACCTTTGTGGACTTGATTTTCGATAACAGAGGTCTTTGGACTTTCCGATTTTCTAGTACTGCGGAACCATAAGTTGACAAATGTGAAATCATTGCTTGGCTAATATCTCATACTACGTATATGCAACGTCTTAGCATATTTGTATTTATGTCGATCATTCGTTTCAGGCATTTTCTCTTATGTTATCTATTATAGGTTTTCATAATTAGTGTCAATACTCACTCGTTCTCCCTCTTTCTTCTCTACCCGTCCCCCTCTCTTTCTCCGTCCCTCTCCTCTTCTATTCGTCCCTTTCTCACTTTAGCTATCTCTCCCTCTCCACACCTCGTGACACTTTTTCTTTCCATTAAAGCTTTATGCTAATGCATTAAATGCTAGACAATGTCTCTCCTGCGGTATATATATATTATTGTTCATTATCTTCAGAATACATATATATATATGCATAAATATTGCATATATATAAAATTCCGAACACACATGTATGCACACACGCATATATACACATATACGTATTTATATGTACATAAGTGTGTAGGTGTGTGTATATATATATATGTGTGTGTGTGTGTGTGTGTGTGTGTGTGTATGTGCATATATACATATAAGCATAAAGCTATCTATCTATTATGTATTTATCTATCTATCTAAAGATTCATTTTTAAGTTTTCATTCATCTTAAATGGATGCTAATAAAACGTCATTTTAAAATCTGACCGTATTTGACTCATAAAATGAAAACTATATGATAAATAGAATTTTGATTATAATAAAAATATTAACAAATTTGACAATGCATATAAATATACCTACATACATATGAACATACATACATATTAACATATATATATATATATATATATATATATATATATACATACACATACAAACACACACACATAGATACATATAGATAGATACACATACACAGAGCCACACACCTAGAATTACAGAGATAAATGCATACATACAAGAAGGCATATACTAAAACCAAGCTTCTTAAGGTACACTGCATTAAATTTTGCTTCGTTAACTAACAGGTCTTTCAACGGTATTTTTTAAAACGCGTATTATTGACATTCTCAACAATAGAAAGGAAACTGTGAAAAATAATAAGAATAATATATATGTGCGAACAGGCGTGTGAAAAAATGCTTTGTTATGTTTTTCACCGTTTCTGAGAATTTCATTCTCTACGTTTTATTTTTATATAAAATTTTCTTAATCGTTATATGCCTTTACTTTCCTCCTTAAATTGTCTCTTATTCGTTGTTGGCATTAAATAAGCTGTGAGGAGTCAATTTTAGGAGCATTTAAACAGTGTGCGTGTATATACGTGAATGTATGCATATGCGCGTGCATGTCTATACACATATATACACCTAGACACGTATGGACACATAAATACATATACGTGTATAGATGTGAGCGTGTGTGTGCGTGCGTGTGTTTTGTATCTTTGTATATAAGTAATAATATTTATGCACATGTATATATCTATACTTACGCATATACATACATACATACATACATCATACATATATATTATATATTATATAATATATATATATATATATCTATATATATATATGTATGTATGTATGTATATGCATGTTGTTCATAAATACATACTTTTATACTACATAAGCATTTATATAGACAAACACACACACACATGTATATATACATATTCATATCTATATAGGTATGTCTATATCTATCTATCTATCTCTCTAGTCTACTTCATGCGCAACTCCATTGTCTCCCGAGACAGAAAGGATGCCAATCCAATACAATCTATCTATCTATCTATCTATCTATCTATCTATCTAACTATCTATCTATCTATCTATCTATCTATCTATCTATCTATCTATCTATCTATCTATATATATATAATACTATATATATATATAGCG
>NC_043001.1:79272765-79287765 GCF_006345805.1 Octopus sinensis | reverse complement strand
AATTATTTAGTGAAACTTACTGGCAATTTCCACAAATGATATCCACTTGTGCTGTTAGTCCTTAACAGTGACTGTTAGATCCTCTATCGTCCGCTATCTAAGGTAGAAAATTCAAGGTAATGTTTTTAGTTGGTTATCTTTTTATTTGCGTTGTCATCATCCTCACCGGGTGCATTATTCAGACCAATGCAACTCTTCTACCCGAAGTGTACCGGTCGAGAGATGTGACTTGGTTTTTTTTGTTACATCAGTCTTTCGCTAGCTGAAAGATCTCACCTGTGCACAGAAAGGCAGCAAAGGTAGCAGTTGTTCACTAACTGGATTAATTATTTCGGGACACGCACTGTTTCTTTTTTTTCTTTTTTTTTTGTCCATCAGATCAGCATTTAGTGACATTCATCATTTATTTTCATTTGCTACCAATGATTTGAACGTACCCCGGCTCGGTTGGTTATGGGATATTAAGCCATAGCTTTTACCCGGACATATGCTAATATATGTGTAGGGACAGGACTGGGAACAGTATTGACAGAAATATAGTGGCACACTCATCAAAAACCATGCAACTCCTGGAAAGGACACCACTAATAGATGCATCACACCCTCAAGATTCATCAAAATTCATATCATTAGCTTATCTCACTAATTTTTCTTCAGCCTATTATAATTCTAATGAATGAAAGGAACGGTGAACATCTAAACTACTAAGTGAAACTAAGTTAATACATGAAGCAGACACAGTAGTTAACAAAAACATTTTGCACTCTATCAGATGTATTCTTATAGAAATATTAAAACAAAGCGAAAACCTTAGAATGCAAACATTGAGATATATAAGTATAAGAAGATCTGTGAATTTATAATGAAATCAATAACTAACAGACACAAAAGGAAAACAATGTAACCGAGGTAGTAAGAACTATTGAAATATACAATGATAAGAACAAAATATGAAAAAAATATTTTTAAAAAGTACGCTGAAGTATCCGAAATCAAAAAACATCTGAAACAATAGATTTTCGCTAAATCTTAAAGAAATCTTCGTCTTAAATATCGAACCGAACAATCACTTGAACAAAACAAACAGTTCAACCCCAAAACAAGAATATTTTACTAAGAACTAAATAAAAATCAAACTGAAAAGAATCAATGTAGACCAAATAGAAAAAAGAAAAATGCGGAGATGTATGGAGAGGAACTGATGGTCACTGACAGACGACAAAAAAGCAAGAAGCACAGCATTTGAGCGGTGTGGAATGTTAGAAAAACTCAAAAAATAACCCTCATTCTTCAAATATAGAACTTGTAGAGGCAGGATATTGGTAAAGTCCCAATAAAATGCTACGATGAAATTCTTTTTCTTCATTTACCCAGAGCGTTTATGAATCAACTCTTCCATCTCCTCAAAATTGCTGGCTTTGTGCCAAAATTAGGAAGAATTATTAACATACCATCATCATAAGTATTATAAACTCTGCTGCCATTGTCTTCACCATCACCATTATTTTAAACGTTGTTATCGTTATCAACCTGAAGATTATAATTGTCATGAAAAATATAATTACAATATCCGTAATAATAATAGCTCAGTCATAATTATCGAAATCAACATTTCGTATCAACCACATCGTCGTCATGGTTGTCGTTGTCACAACATTGTCGCCATCCTCTTTCCCCACCTCTACTAGTCCCTCTTCCTGCTCCACATCTTATGTCGCATTTGCTGTTATAATGTACGACCAACAATTTCTTTGGTGACTTTGAACGGCGAATCTATATGCGTAGCTGATGATGCTAACGATGCAGAATTGCATGTGTCCTACGTGCGAAAACGTCCTTCATAGCATTGCGGTGTGTTTTGCATACATGTTACCCAAAGAGAGAATAGTTTTCTCTCGAGAAAAAAATTACTACAGCCTATGTCTTTCCCCGTCGGTGTGTACATAAGGGCTTAAGCAAGATTAGACACAAATATATGTCTTACAATGTAAAAAATTCCTCAGTTGAAAAACTCATAATATTTTGGCAGCTATAACTGAGGAAGGTCTAACGTAATGGATCCATTTATTAAATATTACGCGACCTGGAACGTACGTATTAAGATTCACCATTTGGTTTGATTTCATTATTACAAATTATACAACTCGATGCCAGTATAAACTAATCGGTTCCGCCTCCACCTAAGCTAATACACAAGGCATCGATGTGGAGTGTTAAATTGGAATGAAGTCCTAAAAGTCTATTATGCATCGTATCTTAGCATAGCTCGATATATATATATATATATATATATATAAACACAGTGTGTGTTTTTATGTGCTAATATTACTTTCATGCAATGAGAGCATGCGAAACCTTGTGGGCCGTGTCTGAAGATTGCGCGGAGACACCAGATGTGTGGAAACTACTGTCTGGCATCTTTTTATTGCATGACACTCACAGTAGCATATTTTTTCGCAATTTGTTGTGGAATAACCTGTAGAGATGATTTGTTTATAGGGATCAAATGTTTGTGCTGTACAATTATTTGAATACATTCAAAAAATTGCTTGTACATACTGGTGAATTCTATGCCACGTGTGAGACGTCGGAGCGATAAGAGAGAATCTTGAAATGTAGTGTTTTGTTCATTAACACAACTCACCGCCTGGTCTGAGAATCGAAATCACACCCTAGTCAATGACTCATACGCTCTCTCCCCCTCCCTCTCCCTCTGAATCTATCTATCTTTCTCTGCCTCTCTCCCTTTTTGTTTGCTTCTTTCTTTCGCTCTCTCGCTCTTTTGTTTGTGTGTGTGCTTATATAGATACAAAAAAGAGAGTAAAAGCCAGACAACAAATAAAGAGATTACTCGTAAAACTCAGATTTCTTACAATATTGTAAAGTTGGTCACTTTTATTGATAGACAAGATGAGATTCTAATTAACCTATATTCCTACTGGAGCATCTTAGTTAATTTTCGTTCTTAATGTCATTATTAACATCAACATTAATATTATTAATATTATTACTATTATTATTATTATTATTATTATTATTATTAGTAGTAGTAGTAGTAGTAGTAGTAGTAGTAGTAATAGTAGTAGTAGTAGTAGGAATAGTAGTAGTAGTAGTAGTAGTAGTGCTACTATTGTTAACATCATCAATATTGATTTTTTACTATAAAAATTTTATATATATATAATATATATATATATATATATATATACATACATACATATATATATAATATATAATATATATATACATATATATATATATATATATATATGTGTGTGCGTATATATATATTATATATATATATATATCTATATATATATACGTCTTGCCTTTTTTTAGCTATTGTTACAAATAACCAAATAAGACTATGAAACAATAACGAAAAAATACATATCAGAAAGGAGATGGGAAAAGAATAAAGACCAGAAGACAAAGACAGAAATGATTAAGAGGAAGAAGACAAAAATCCAGGACTTCTTTCATATCATATATATAGAATCAATAATCTGCGCCTATTTAAAATGGCTGCCGAGACCTATTTTTGTTAATACTTGATGTGAGTCTTTAGCCGCACCAAAGATGTAGATGCATACATAAGCAATCATACATTATGTATGGTTTTCTTCTTTGTTTTTGTGTACGTCTCTGTCTCATAACGTCTCTGCTTCCTTTCATACCAAATATTTATATGTATATTTATATGTATATATATATACATATACAGAGAGAGAGAGAGAGAGAGAGAGAGAGAGAGAGATACATATGTATATGTAAATGTATATATACACACAAACATTTGTAAATACTTAAAAATGCACACACACACACAATCATACACATACACACATATACACCTATATATATGTATATATATATATATTATATATATATATATATATACGTACGTACAAATAGTACATGCATAAGTATGATCACGAGTATAAAAGAAAATCAATTGTGCATATACATGAGTGTGTGGGTTTGTGTGGATGTATGTGTGTGTTTCTTTGTGTGAGTGTGCGCGTGTGCGTGTGCGTGTGTGTGTGTGTGTGTGTGTGTGTGTGTGTATCTATACATTTGCAAAAGTGTCTGCTTTAGTACGGTACAAGATAAGCCCACTGTTAGAGGAAAATGGCTCTCGAAGCAAATCCTCAAAGGATCAGTGATATTATTGAATGTTCAATACAAGAATATTTTCACAATGCGGTAGGGGCTCTTGGAGATAGTTATCCTTAGTGAATTCTTCGGCACCACAGCTTTACATAGAGAGATAGCAATTATTGATAACATCGAAATAGAGAAAATAGACGTAATATCAGCCATTGATGAAATTAATCTAAACTCAGCCTGAGGTCCTACTAGATTGCCACCAATCTACCGAAAGGAATACAAAGGGGCTCTTGCAAGACCACTACAGCCCCTCTCCAAGAGTTTCCGTGCAACTAGGATATTTCCAGAAAGTGAAAAGAAGGCATAAAATGTCCTATCCATAAGGGAGTTAGCTGAGCAGATGCTAAAAATCATTGACCAGTCTCTCTACCTCCCATGTCAGCAATTTCGTGGAACGTATTGTCAGGAGAAAACTGATCACCTTCTTCGAAAATAATGAGTTGCTCCTTAACAACGAGCATGGTCTCCGCCCAAGAAGAAGCTGCTTTACATTGTTTTGGCAGCATTATGAATGGGTGTTGAAACAACTAATGAATCGCTCAAAAGTGGATGTGATATATCTTGACTCTGCAAAGGCCCCTGGTAAGATCGGTCACAGGATGACGTCACGAGCTACGAGACTCGGCATAGTAGAAAAACGGGGAAAGTGGTTACATGAGAGTAATAGAGAGTGGAATGCTTCAGGGAACTGTATTGGAGCTATTACCGTTTATGGTGGCTTTCTTGGTTACGCAGACATCTACACATTCCAAGACCTCCGCTATCAACTAACCACTGCTCACATGCCACAACAAGAATTCTTTGGTCCAAAAGAAGCAGCAATCACGGAGTCAAGTGCAATGCGTGATCTGGGGATTAGTATGAGCAATGACGCTTCGTTTCGCGTACATATCACCATGAAGGTAGCAATATGCAAGCGAATGACTAGATGAATTGTGAGACACTTCAGAACAAGGGACCAGGAAACTATGCTCATTTTATGGAGAAATTCTGTACTCAGCCGCCTGGACTACTACTCTCAATTGTGGTCACACCTCAGTTTCAAATTAGTAACATCTAGAGTGATGGCCATATACTGCAGTAGCTTGGGATTCAAGGACACACAACTATTTAATGCCTTTCCAAAATATCTGAGAGATCTTCATGTAGTAAGGATAGATGTTTTCAAGAAACAATTTAATATCCTGCTGTCCAAGGTCCCAGATTAACCTGTATCACAGAGACTCAAACGAGTGCAGCTTTGTCAAACTCCTGCCTGCACCAAAAGGCCAATCTCATAAGAATTGCCATTGAAAAGGTGATGACACTGGCGGTGCAACAGAATGTCCACAACCTGAGAGCTGAAACATTAAAAAAATAAAAGATGTTGGGCCATCATTCATCGAAACAACGAACAACTCCACTGGATATCACCGTTAAACCCTCACCATGGAGTATTGTTCGATCAGGAATATGAGGCTTTGCGTAACACTGGAACAGAGGGACCAAGGCGCGAGCACACAACAGCAAGCCAGGCGAGTAATAGTACTTACTAGAACGAGCAAGCATACGAATAAAGTTGAACAAACACAACAACTATTTAGATTCCATAACCGATTTCCCAATGAATCTACCTATCCAAACAAGTTTATTTTATTCAAACTGAAGATGCCTCTAGTAACGCTAGAACTATGCAACAATTCACATGGCCTGCCCGCTATTTTGAAACCAAACCACTAACATACGCATGTATACCACACGCTAATGCAATTTGATAATTCTGTCATGCTTAAAGAAACACTCGACCCCTTTCTACTTACAGTTTTGCCACTCTTTAGCATATAAAATTGAATGATGACGATTGACCTGGCGAAGCTAAGATTTATGATAGTGAGGTTTTGCGTTACCAGTACAGGTTTTCCCTTAAACGTTATGACCAAGTAGTGACCATTGTGAAGATTAACATAAAGATTTTCATAACAAGATGGCAGTAGCTTGACCTAAGTAAAAGCATGTCTTTCTACAGACTGTAAAACTAAATAGTTTGCCTCTTATAATATACTGCATATTAGATATGAATAACGCATTGAGTGCTATAAGTTGTTAAAAATATCAATAAATACAAAACCACAATATACACACACATGAGTGTGCGAGTGTATGCGACTATGCCTATGTGTATGATGAATTTGGGGGGGGGGTAGAGGAAGATAAAAGAGGAAAAGAGAACGAAAGTTAGAAAGGAAAAAAGGAAGAAATATAATTTCAGCCATTTTCTGGAAAGGTGAAATTGAATTGTATTTTGGATGTAGTTGTCATATTATCCAGATTGATTTCGAAGGTTTTTAAATGTAGGTGCATTCATGTGTGTGTGTGTGTGTGTGTGTTTAAGCATATATGTGTAACAGAGTATGTTTGTGCTGTGTGTTGATTGCTTAAGTGAATTTTTCCAGTTATTCTAGTAACAGTAATGAGAACATTATCTAGAAAATTATCGAGTGGTAATCTGATTTGGTTCATCCGAGGTACTAATTTTTATAACAAAGATTCCTTCTGTGTTTATAAATATATATGTTTTTTACACCTTTAACTTAAATAACAATTTTTTAATTAGAGTATTATTGCCTTCCAATACATAGGGTCTTCCCTTGAGCATTTGTCGGAATGAAAGATCTTGAATCTGCTGTATTCACATATTTTAAGATGCTCACTCAGCAGAAATTTGCGTCATCTTTTTTTGTCTGATGTGTTGTCTGCGGATTCTTGAATGTCAGCAAATGATATTGTTGTTTTCGCGAATATATTTTTCCTTGCAATTGGGGCAGGTAATGCAGTATATAAGATTTGTGTCTTGCAGTTCATATCTGCAGTTATCGTCAAGGAGAAGTCACTTTTAATAATAACCAGTGTCCAAAGGATTGAGGCTTTTGTTATTGATATATATTCCACAGCTATTATTATGGTAATCCTTCATAGAGGATCTCTGAGTTAAACCCACGTGTGAATTTTCCTTCTTGAGATGCTTTTTAATGTCTTTGACTGATATTTACTGTTTCGTATCAGGTTTCATCAACCACGGTTTTCATTTTGGGGCTTGCTAAGAGTATTAATGGGTTTTTCTTGAACCGTGGTTCATGTTGGTCACTAAAGCCCTAAAGGTTGTGGGGTGGCATAACGTCACCATCATTAATGAAGGTAAACCTGGTTTACGAAACTACGCTATAAAGTCATATTATTCCTTAAAACGTACGATGTTCGCGGGGTGCTGAGTAGCAGTCATAATGTCGGTATTTGGATACTCGGCGCGAATCATAGTGGTGCAGGTAAGTCATTTCCAGTTTTCAAATAGCTTTATGTCGTCTAACATTTTCTCAACACCGAATTTAAGATTTATGCTCCCCAATGCCGTTGATTGTTTATAAATACATCAAATGGTTCCTGAAAATAAGGAGACAAAAATTTCTCAAAATGAGGCCGAAAACCCTTTATATATCCATGTATATATATAGTCATGACGTATTTTTGCCATTTCAATATGGCTAACCCCTAAGGGTGGATGCTACTGTAGTTTTTAGCCCCAGGAGGACACACTCCTCCAGCTGGCCATAGACACACTATCTGTGTCCTGTCAGTATTTGCAAAGGGAAGTCATCCTTCCCGTCTTCAACTTATGATACACACGGACTCGAGTTTCGAGGTATTGACCTCTCGTCAGCGTGTGACAATCATAGTTGTCGCCGAGAATTAGATTTCCTTCACAAATACTTATACTTTTTCCAGCGTCCACTGCCGCTGATATTGAAAAAGTGAATCAAACAATGATAAATATCAAAGTGAGTTATATACAGTAGCGGTAACACATCATGACGTATTTTTTCCCATTTCAATATGGCTAACCCCTAAGGGTGGATGCTACTGTAGTTTTTAGCCCCAGGAGGACACACTCCTCCAGCTGGCCATAGACACACTATCTGTGTCCTGTCAGTATTTGCAAAGGAAGTCATCCTTCCCGTCTTCGACACAGATAGTGTGTCTATGGCCAGCTGGAGGAGTGTGTCCTCCTGGGGCTAAAAACTACAGTAGCATCCACCCTAGGGGTTAGCCATATTGAAATGGCAAAAATACGTCATGATGTGTTACCGCTACTGTATATAACTCACTTGATATTTATCATTGTTTGATTTCACTTTTTCAATATCAGCGGCAGTGGACGCTGGAAAAAGTATAAGTATTTGTGAAGGAATCTAATTCTCGGCGACAACTATGATTGTCACACGCTGACGAGAGGTCAATACCTCGAAACTCGAGTCCGTGTGTATCATAAGTTGAAGACGGGAGGATGACTTCCCTTTGCAAATACTGACAGGACACAGATAGTGTGTCTATGGCCAGCTGGGGATGAGTGTGTCCTCCTGGGGCTAAAAACTACAGTAGCATCCACCCTTAGGGGTTAGCCATATTGAAATGGAAAAAACGTCATGATGTTTTACCGCTACTGTATATACTCACCTTTATTTATCATTATATATATAGTGTTTGTGAGAAAGAGATATATAGATATACATATATATATATATATATATATATAATATATATATATATATATATATATGTATGTGGTGTTGTTTGTGTGTCTGTGTCTGTATACATACATGCGTACATACATACATTTTATATATGGAGAACAGAGCCATTTCACATCTATCATTAAACAGTTATTTACAGCCTTTTTGCTGGACCTAGGCGCGTTTCAACTGCATCAGCTGCACACTTTTCGATATGCATCCTGGTGTCATTGTCGGTACAGTTTCATCAGGGTCCTTATTTTCTGCCGTTCTGAGGTGAATTAGAAGAAATCAAAAAGATGAATGAATAACGTGTTTATTAGAATGTATGGGTGTTACTATAAATAGTCGTCAGAATTTTGACCTAGGGGTCACTTCTAATAAATGTAGTAGATGAAGCGAAATATAGTCCTAAAAATAGGTCACGGTTCAAGTAAACGTTTGTGTAGATTCATTACTACTATTAGAAGTTTACCATTCCACTCATTTCAAGGCGAATATTTTTAGATTTAAAGGTATTCAAATAAATTAGATCTATTTTTTTGTTTCTTGTTTTCACAATTTTCCTTCTAATAAGTTATATTTTGTATTATATAAAGTGTAATGCGTTTATTTGAATTTCCTCTACGCATAGTTCACATCTTTTACCCCCTGTACTATACGGTTTACCCCTACTATTAATATACCACCCTTTGAATATATTTTACTTCTATCCTTCAGCAACCAAAATTTTTTTCTTGTTGCTATATCTAAAACAATTTTCATGGTAACCTATTCTTTGTTTTATAAAACATGAGCTGCCACCTATATAGAAATATTCCTTATTTACAGATGTAACTTTGTACCTCTAAACCGCATTTTTATTTTTACATTCGAAGTTTAACGGACATTGCCTATCCTCTGCGCAATCACAGTTACTAGCTCTTCTATATTTATTATTATTTTCTATTTTAGTTTCAGTCATGTTATCTCTAAATAGTTTCGCCTATTGCGCCACCTACTAATATTCCTATTACTTTATGTGGCCTTAATTCCTTAAAATCATTACTATCCTTCATATTATTTGATATTCCATGGTTATTTTCCAGGTGTTCGAACTTCCTATAATCATCTCTCCTCTTAGTCCTTAGATGGCTAATATTTATCTTTCTTCCGTCAACTATTATTTTGCGATTATTGTCATGATTCCTTTATTCCATTGTTTTTTAATGTAGCACTGATTTCCCTAGTGCTACATTATAAAAGTCCTCCTTTCGTTTGAAAATTTATTCATTCGCTGATAGGTTAGAAATACGGCTAGAAACGTTCTCTAATGGGTTATGCATCTAGGGTGATTACTATATTCATTTATGTGCGAGGTCTGATCAATAAGCATCCAGTAGTTGCTATAGTAACGAACCTAAAACATGCAGAGTGAAGCTGCTTGGTAAAGATTGACCTTGAACTCTGTGCTTTTACACTAACTTTTAACGTTCGAGCTCACTTCCGCTGTTTCTAGTTCACTTCCGCCTGTGATCGTCGCAATGACCATGACACAGTGTTGTTATGGTGATACCTGCTCACAGGCCTACGCAAAGTTTCAAAAGGTGTATGGAGAGGAGCGTATGAGCCGCACACAAGTGTGCAAGTGGTTCAGACGTTTCCAGAATGGACGGGAAAATGTCGATATTGACGAACGGTCAAAGGCCCGCAAGCAGCAGAACTGAGAAAAGCATCACAGATGTGAGTGCATCTGAGAGGGGAAATCGTCGAATCACCATCCGTGAATTATCAGATTTCTTACTGTTCAGTTCATCATCACTGACGATGTAGGCGGAAGAGAGCAAGAAAACTTAGTGGCATGCATAGCATAGTTCAAGGTCAATCTGTGACGAATGGTTTTACTCTGTGTGGTTTTGCTTTGTTACTATGGCAACAATCCGGATACTTATTGATCACACCGCGTATATAAGGTTCGTGTTTCTCTTATAATAAAGCTTTTAAATCCCTGCACTTAAGTCTAAAGTATCATAAAAAAGTTGTGTTCATTCTCTATTGATATGGGTAGTTGCAGGTTCTGTTTTTCCTGTACCTCTCTGTCCCTATATTTGAGGGGATGTCCACGATCAAAAGAGCATCATCCCTGTATAGACCCCATCCTATCACAGAGAATTCTTTGTTTATGATGAATAGTAAATGGATTCCTACTACGTTTGTGACTTGCGCGGAGTCTGTTCACCCACTCATTCTAAAAAAAACACTTTATTCATTCAGCTTACTGATTCCTTCAGTTTCGAAACGGCAATAAATAAGGATCCAGAGGAAACTATACCGACAATGACACCAGGATGAATTTCTAACAGTGTACAGTCGATGTAGCAGAAACGAATGCTCTAAATAACGTTTTTACTAAAATGATAGATGTCGAAAATCTCCTTTCTCTTAATCATCATTCCTACAATTTCTTACTGTACGGAAACTAATGCAATCCTGAATAGGACACTCGGATATTCCGAATTTGTGAAAATATATATAGAATTATTGATCGGCTGAATAAAGTTACAGCACGGTCTCGTTTTCACGTTTTCTATTATTGTATTTAAAAAAATACATTATACAATGATGAAGTGTGTTAAATATTAAGAATATATTTTGTGATGTTCATAAATTTAAATTAGCGCTTTCATACGTACATAGCAATTTCAAAATTTTCAAATCTGATGATTATGACGAACGTATGGACCTTATGAACGTTACAAAATAATATTTTTAAAGTTTAATACGCTTCAACATTGTAAAAAATTACTTTTAAATACGATAAAAATGTGAAATCTAAAACCATGTTTTAACTTTATTCAACTAAGATATATGTATATGTGTGTGTGTGTGTGTGTGTGTGTGTGTGTGTGTGTGTGTGTGTGTGTGTGTGTGTGTGCGTGCGTGTATGTATGTGTCTATGTATGCATTGGACTGCGGCCATTGTGGAGTACTGCCTCTACTCGAATAAATCGATCACAGAACTTATTCTTTGGAAGCCTAATACTTATAATTTCGGTCACTTTTGCCGAACCGCTATCTTACGGGGAAGCAAACACACGAACATCTGTGGTCAAGATGTCAAGCGTTCATGGGTCAAGTACACATGCATAAATATATATATATACATACATACATATATATATATATATATAATATATATATATATATATATATATATATATATATATATATATATGTGTGTGTGTGTGTGTGTGTGTATTATTTTACGCACTTCTTTCAGCTTCCGTCTAACAAATACAATAACAATATTTTTGTCGTCCCGAAGATATAGTAGAAGACACATCACCAAGGTACCACGCAGTAGAACTGATCCCGGTACCAAGTAGTTGGGAAGCAAGTTTCTTACCTCACGGCCACTCCGGTGATATATATATATATATACAGTGATAGATAGATAGAGAAAGACAGATAAATGCTTATATGCATACAGTTACACATGTATGCCTATGTAGAGAGGCACGGGTCGGTACATGCTTATATGCATATATAAAAGTACACTTGTACATTCTCGGATGTGCATTTATGTACGAACAAACACACAGATCCAGACACACACACACATATATATATGTGTGTGTGTATATATACATATACATGTGTATTTATGCCTGTATGTGCCTTTGTATATAACTTCCTCTATATCATGACACATTTCTACAGTATATATATAAAGACAACATATTTAGTGAAACTACCACTTATTCGAAGACCTAGTATTTGATAGTGTCCCTGCTAGATGTCTGACAACGCAATTACTAATCTCATCACTTCACAATACCTTAAGCATTATTAGTTCTCATGGGTTTAAAGTATTTATTTTCTTTCTGAAGCAAAATATAAAAAAAAATATGACATTAAAAAAAAAATAAACAGCAGCTGTATGTTTCAATATATATGTCAACAAATCAAATTTTAAAAAAATACTTATACAACGAATAAATGAAACGGCATATATATACTACACAGACACACATACACACAGACATGTCTCTCACTCTGTGTGTGTGCGTATATATATATATATATATATATATCAAGTACACAATCACACTGGTATAAACCCCCATAATCTTACGGATATTTCTAATACAGGCAACCTTCGTCAACTATCGCAGTTTGTCGCAATCTCTGCGTTTGTTACACGAGACTCCCTTCGTACCCTGAGACGTGTTACATTAGAAAAATTGTTCGTAATAAGAGGTGCTCGGAAACCGGGGATCTACTGTGTATATACTCAGCTATATATAATTCGGTCCCAGGATATATTCTTTGTAAGCCTAGTACTTATTCTGACGGTCTGTTTTGCCAAACCGGTAATGTTACGGGGACATAAACACACTAACATCGGTTGTCAAGCGATGGGGGGGGGGCAACCTCAGACACACAAATGCACACAGACATACACAGACACACACACACACACACATATATATATATATATATATATATGACGGGCTTCTTTCAGTTTCCAACTACTAAGTACACCGCCACAAACTTTGGTCAGCCCGAGGCTATAGTAGGAGACAAATGGCTAAGGTGCCCCGCAGTGAGGACTTAAACCGGAACCATGATGTTGGGAAGCAAACCTCTTACCACACAGCCACTGCTGCACCGCTATATATATATATACAAAAATGGGACAAGAAAGCAATATATATATATATTAGACTATTAGGTATATGTCAGTTACTGCGTTGAGTGAAGCCCGTTCACAGTCTGGGCTGCCTGGTGTCATCCACGGTTGGGATATATTTCCGCTGGATCTACTTCAGGAATTCTGCAGTGTTAGCCGTGATAATAATAACTGTTGAAGGAAACGGAAGATAGATTTGGTCCTTTCTTCCGTATGACGATCGTTTCGACTCATCCTGTAACTGTCCGTTGTTTAACCAAGATATCACAGGGACCAGCATAATGCCTAATACATCTCAGTATATCTAACGGAACATACCCTTCTTTACACCTGAGACTCATGTGACACAAACTGCACAAATTAACTCAACACAATTATATGCGCCAAATTCTACTCGCAATGAACATCTTCTGGATGAGTCGAAACGAACGTCGTTCTGAATAAAGACTAGTACTGAATTTATCTTCGGTTTCCTTCATCAATTATTACTACATACATACATACGCACATATTCATACATCGAAAATATCCTTGATGTTGATCATAGTTGGGAGTTGTGTTCGCGATGACGATATTAACAAAAATACATATATAAATGTATAAGTAAACGAATGAAATAAAACTAGCCCTGTTATTGATGTACTTCACGATAATAAAGAACATCATCATCACCATTACCACCATCATTATCATTACCATCATCACCATCATCATCATCATCATCATCATCATCATCATCATCATCATCATCATCATTACCAACATCGTTATCATTACCATCATCATCATCATCATCATCATCATCATCATCATTACTAACATCGTTATCATTACCATCATCATCATCATCATCATCATTACCAACATCATCATCATTACCATCATCATCATCATCATTACCATCCTCCTCGTCGTCGTCCTCGTCATTGTCGTTGTAACATCATTCAAGGTGGTCAGACAGTGAAATGTAGATGCTAATTCCACCGAATCAATGCTAAAGAAGATGGCTGTGATGTGAGTACATAGGATATTTATTCACAGTTCAGTATTTAAATAGAATTCATTTCCCGCCCTCCCACCACTCTCAACCCATCAGTTGATTGTCAATATAAATCAATGTCTGTCTTTGTTTTGAAATGAAGTTAACGCACCCTCATATACATTCTCACAAATACACATACAATCACGAATACACGCACATACACACACAAGCCCACACATAAACAAACATACACGCACACACTCACACATACACACACATACACAAACGTACACTCACACGACGCAAACACATACACACACATATACATATACATATATATGCACATATATTCATTCACAGACACACACACATTATATACATAATATATGTACATACATGCATACATACACACATTTCTCAAAACCAGAAAGGAGGAAGCTAATTCGAAGACTACAGATCCAATCCATCACTGGAACAGTAAGAATCTGTAAAACTTTCCAGAAGTTTATCATTTAAATATATATGACCATGTCTAGATATGTAACTATATGCATGAGAAAGGCGGCGAGCTGGCAGAAACGTTAGCGCGCCGGGCGAAATGCTTAGCGGTATTTCGTCTGTCGTTGCGTTCT
>NC_043001.1:79250265-79265265 GCF_006345805.1 Octopus sinensis | reverse complement strand
TCACGTAAAATTAGTGATATATTCTGCTGATTTTACTATACAATACCGTAGTACTTATCCGGCTTCATGATATCTAAAATGTTTAGCAATCCCAGAATGCTGTGCAATATCATGGAATATATCGTACTTTGTATTTAGTAAACGAATCCTATTTTAGAAGTTGGTCAAATTGCATATATTGTGTAAAAAATTATTTTTACCTTTATTCTTTTCCGTTGATTAATAAAGATTAAATATACTCTACTCTAGAACTGTATTAATTCGTAATTGTTAAAAATAGTTCTTTGCTTTCTAAACGTTTAATTCGCATCCTATAGGTATTATACTTTATAAATAGTACAGGTAAATACATTGGAGTCTCCAGTCAAAGACGTCGTATGAATGTTCAGGTTTTGCCGAACGAACTACACAGTAATTTATTTATAGTGATCAAATGCATGTGCCATACTTCGGCTCACTCCTGCCATGGAATCGGCGTTGCCTGAAGAAGTGCAGTGTGCTCCAAGCGTCAGGTGTCGAAGTGAACGCAGAGCAACATCAGATGAAATATTTTGCTCAAGAACACAACACTCCACCCAGTCTAGGAAATGAAACCACGATCTGGTGACCGTGAGTGCAACACCCTAACCACCAAGCCATGCTATAATATAATATAATCTATAGATAGCTTGTATATTAAAAGGCAAATTGTCTGGTTGTGTGTGTGTGTGTGTGTGTGTGTGTGTGTGTGTGTGTGTCTGTGTGTCTGTGTGTCTGTGTGTATGTGTGTGTGTGTCTTATGTGAACCACTTCTACTCCTACAATTTTCAACCGAATTTGACCAAATTTGATGTGTGCTCTTTTTGACTTCGGACGCTTTTCTTATAATCTTTCCCTCGAAATTCCGCGCCTCCTACATAAAGAGACTACTCTCAATTCGCCTAGGATGTGGCCTGAACAAGGGAAAAAAACGTGACACACACAACTGGAAAAAAATCAATACTTTACATTGTCAGTACTGTGGCGAGCTCTTATCAAGTGCTTGCAGAGTAATGCCAGCATTTTGAGTTACGATTTGCCTCTGTTTCACGTGAGCGCTCTTTTTCATATTCCAACTTAAACTAGCCACTCCAAAACTCTTACCCAAATTTGAAAATCCTTAATTCGGTCAGTGTGATTAACTTTTTTTGCCAACAACATTTTACTATTTTATGGGTGCCACACATTCACCGTTTTTCCTTAAAACTTTTTTCTATTGCGTAAACTGATAATTTTCCACCATGTCTCGATGCAAAAGATCCAAACCCTAACCCTAACCTTAACTCATGCGTGCAAATGAATCTACCGTGGATGCCACTAGGAGGAGCTCTCTCAATGCACTTAGGATGGCTTCAGCGCGAAGAAGAAGAAGTGAAGATCAGCGTTGTGATTGGTTTACACGTATTGCTGCGAAACGAGACGCCCAGAGCAACGAGCAACTTTCAGCACGCCGAACAAGAAATGCTTCCTCGACTGCAGCAAAACGCACACATCGACTTACACGTGATGCTTCCTCAACTGCTGCAGCACGAGCTATAGATACTGCAGCACAACGCGCAGATCGACTTACAAGTGATGCTGCAGTAACTGATGCAGCGCGCGCTACGGAGACTACAGGGGAAAGACAAAAAACGAGTGTTGCTCTGTACGGCAAACTGTATACTCTCCGTTAAGTGCCACCAATTTTGAGGTCGGAAACTGATACTACAGTTTTCATCTTTTTTGCACTGGCCACACGTCAAATTCATTGTCCACATATTGTTGTATGTGCAACCCAGTGAAACAGCAGGTAAACATACTATTTCTCTTTATGTCATATCTTTAGGCTCAATCTTCCCATTTGCTAAAGAGCACATGTCAGCAGTTATGTGGTGAGGAAAATAAACTCAATCACTGTCGGATTTTTACAAATTGACCTGCTGTTCCAATGGAAAATAATGACAATGGTGTGGGGGTATGAATCCGCATGTTCACTATTGCGTTAAATAAATCAAACAACGCAGGGAACATCTGCCATTATGATTTCTTTCATTCAGTTCAGAGGTGCATTCGTGAATGGTCTAATAACCAAATAGGCATATTTAACAAACAGCTCCATGCAACGCTAATTACGCCTGCCAGTATATATAACAAAGTATGTCTGTGTGTGTAGTACGTATGCATTTCTACAGTATTCAACCGATTTTCACCAAACTTTACAAACACATTACTTATGTGCCAAAGATGGTCATGCACTATAACATTTTACCGTAAAGCGAGAAACCGGGAAAATGGTGTTTTACACGCGTTTTTCTCTAAAGTGTTATTCAACTGATTCCCACCCTTTTCCATCTCCGTTTATTTCTCTCTTCTCTGACTTTTCTCATTCTCTGTTTCTCTTACTTAGACAAATTCTCTCTCTCACTCTCTCTCTTTCTCCCCACTCTCTCCCTGCTTCTTTCTTATTCTCTCTCTCTCTCTCTCTCTCTTTCTCTCACTGTATATTTTCTCTTTTTCGTTCTCTGTTCGTCGCTTTTATATGAAAAAGGAAATGACTTGGATGCCGTGAAATTTCCTTGAAACACTGAAGGTCTTTTAGTTCGCTGAATCTTAAATAAAAATTTGTATTTTTCCAGTTCATACATGCGGGCAAACACACACACACTATGTATTCTCTCTCTCTATTATACACACCCTCGCACACACTCACAAACACTCAAAATACACTTTTACACACACACATACAAACACATATATAGATATCTATACGTTGTTTTATGTTATCCTGAGTGAGACTGAATGAAAGAAGTGTGCGCAAGACATATAGAGGATATATATATTTCTTGATATACAATTTGCATCGAACTTCAAGTTACGTGTTCAATAATATCCATGTGTGTATGTGTGTGTGTGTGTTTGTGTTTGCGCGCGTGTGTGTGTGCGTGAACATTACTCTGTGTGCGTGTGTGCACATAAAATTTCCATGTTGCCGCATGTATGCACGTGATTTTTATACTAGATCCTTCTCACTAAAGGATAATATAAAAAATATATTTTATTCAATTAATCTCCGAAAATATATGCTACTTGTAAATAACTATAAAACTAAGCAGTTATCACCTGAGGATACACCATTGGTATTCCCGAAAATTTGAATTTTATGCAAAATTAACGCCGTTTTCATTGGGAATGGTCTACCAAGACCCGTTTAGCAACTCCGGGAGGTTAATGTGGTTAATATGGCTAATTTCTGTGTAGTTATACACGAAATGAATTTTTCATGTATTGAAACAATTATAACTAATGAATTAAAAATACTGCCATTTAATGCCTGTATATCTTTAAATAATGGGGATCATTTTTATCTCAGACTACCTGTCAGATTAGTTTTAGGAAGTTAGTATTACTTAGGAGACGGACTGCGCGTGATTTTCCCGTTTTACTCTCAAATATGTATATATATATATATATATATATATATATATATATATATATGTATATAAATTTATTTATTTATAAATGAGCGCTGGCGTGGCTGTGTGTTAAGGAGCTTGCTTTCCAACCACATGGCTCCTGGTTGAATCCCACTCCGTGGCAACTTGGGCAAGTGTCTTCTACTATAGTCGCGGGCTAACCAGATTCTAGTGAGTGGATTTGCTAGACGGAAAATGAAAGAAGCCCGTCGTATATAGATAGATAGGCAGATTGCTACTTAATTTAGCGACCATGAAAGGATGAAATAAAAGCAAAGTCGTTCTGCAAGATTTCAACTTAGGACCTAAAACCAGAAGAAATGTTGCTAAGCAATATTTCCAGTGTGACAACGATTGTCATCTCTATTAGATCTATAATCTACATCTATTATCACTCAGTTTCTAACAGTTACCATACGGTACATTTTGTAGAGCCAAATTTTCTAATATTATTTTCTTCCACTCTTTAACTGATTTTAAACTGTATATTGAGTGAAACTTGGCTGATACTTCTAGCAGCTGTGCGACCACATAAAGACTTTCTCGTTCTCGTTGTGTGGTAGTGAATGTGGATGTCATTTATATTCTCCAGCGGAAGTAATTATTAATTCTGATTCTAAATTTGTCTATTCATTATTAATTAGGTTTTGTTGAATAATACGCGTCACTACTTCCTGGTATATTGCAATAAACAGAGGTTATTCAATAGACACCTCTAACTAGATATTGACTGAGAAATATTGTAACATTATCCGGTCTTCTTCCCGAATACTCTCACAAATACAAACACACATATATCTCAACACACACGCACACACTCACATACACAAATACACGTGCACACGCACACACACACGAATATAAACACACACGTATTTTTAAATATACGCAATGAAATAGACGATAATGAAATAAAATATTAATAAACCGTTTCATTATATGATGCAAGCTAAGTTTCCATTATATTTCTTGGAGTCAAATTGTTATTTAATACCGGTTATATATATTGTATACATTTTACTCTTCTGCCCAAGAGATTTTGTAAGCCTATAGTTCGTCGGTTGACCTGCTGAAAATAGCTCTCCAAATCTCCCTGAATTATACTCACATGTGTTGAAATCAGGACAATGTGATGTTGTATTCTTAGAATGAGGATGCTCAGAAAAAGGATGGAATGTCCATGACTGGCAAACCTTTCATCATAGTTTCTGTACAGCCAAAGCAAGGTAATGTGTAGGGCATCTTAAGATTTCATACATGAACTAATATATATATATATATATATATATATATATATCACCGTGATCACCGTGACCGACCAGGCTATCAATGTTGCTACACATCGAGGGTCACAATGCGCTTCGCATTGTTTTAGCCTTCAAATGACGCCACCACACTGGCTAAGCAAGCAGGCCTACAGGAGAAAGAGTGAGAGAAAGTTGCGGCGAAAGAGTACAACAGGGTTCGCCACCACCCCCTGCCGGAGCCTCGTGGAGCTTTAGGTGTTTTCGCTCAATAAACACTCACAACACCCGGTCTGGGAATCGAAACCGCGATCCTCCGACCGTGAGTCCGCTGCCCTAACCACTGGGCCATTGCACCTCCACACACACACACACACACACAACACTATTCTTACCAATTCCAAACAAACATACAATAATAATAATAGAAATAGTATTGATAATAGCAACATTCATAACATCGTTGGCATTTACAGTGGTAATATTAATAATAATATTAGTCGGATTATTAACAGTGGTAGTGTTAGTGGTAACAACGACAGCATTTCTAAAAACAGTGGTAGTATTGATGATAACAATGGCAGCATTTCTATAGTCAGGGATATTACAGGCGATAGTACAATTAATAATAATAACAATAATAGAAATAGTATAGTGGTCAGTGCTTGCAGTTATATTATCAGCAATCATAACAATAAAAACTCCGTCTTAGTCTCGGAGGCAAACCCTAACAGATTAAAGTTCTTGTCCAGTAATTCAAAAATTAGAAATTCCATTTACCAGTGTAGGATTTCTTCCGGTACCGGTGTCTTCTTCTATGTTGGGGCGACTACTTCTAAATTATCCCAGAGGATTTCCAATCATTATTCAACTTTCCGAGATAAGAGGAAACAACAAAGTACAGGACTAAGTAAATTAGTTTAGCGTCTTAAGGACAACAATATAACTTTCAAGCTGGAATGGTCCATATTATCTGTATCCTTTCCATTTGATTAGAGCAGAAAATATTGTGCCGTCTGTAATTCCGAGCTTTTCTATATACTTTTCGCCAAATTCCCTTTAGTAAACACAATGGTAGAAAAATCCTATAGATGCATGCACTGGCAGAAACACACCTTCCACTCATATGAATGATGATTAATATAGATAACCTCCTTGAATTTAATAATTTGGTTCCACATCTACAACAACACCATAGAGAATTTTTTTATACTCCTTTACTTGAAGGCCTACTACCAAATTCGTTGGGGTATGTTCTCTCTACCTCTCCCCCTCTCTCTCTCCCTCTCTCTATCATAAGTACAATCAAACACACAGACACAAACCTGTCACTTCTCCACTAGATGTATTTGGCATTTATCCCCCACACAAACAATCATGCACACACATACACACACATAGACACGAATGCAGTTATATACATACACACACATAGGCACTCAATCGCTTTGGCAGAAGCAAACAACAACGCATCACCATACATACGACTTGCACTCTGTCACCCCCCTATTCATAGATCTTTCCCCTTCCAACCATTTTTGAACTCTTGAACTTTTTCGAATCTTATCCATCCAACCAATGTTGACGTCACTGCTTATAACGGAATATTTTAAAGAAACACTCATTATCACTATGGACTCCGTGTGGGCAGTCATCTAAAAGTTTTTGTTCGTCATGATGCTGACATAAGTCCCTTGTCTTTCCTGATGAGAAGACAGCATAATGCACCCTTTATTCCTTCGGAATTAGGAATATGCAGTCTTCGAAACATATGTCGAGAATAAAGGAATTTTGTTAAATCGCCGTCCGACTCCATTCTTTCATTATCTATATATATATATATTATATATATATATATAATATATATATATATATATATATATATATATATATATATATATATATATATATATATATATGTATATATATATATAATATATATATATATATATATATATATATATATGTATATATATATATATAATATATATATCTAGGGCGAGTAAAATTCCCGAGATCTATAGACGAGTTCTCTCCAGTGGCCACTGTCCCTCATCATCGCTACTGTGTCCTGTGTCTCTCAGAGATCCATGTCTGTTTTCAGGGCATCAATATATGTGATCTTCGGTCTCACGCTTCTAGTTTGCTCGTGTAGGGGTCCCACAGGAGCACTAAGTGAAGTATCAAGTCTGAATGACGGTGAGCATGTCCAGCTAACCTCAGTCTCCACTGTGTTGTTTTTGAGCTAAATTTTTTATAGATTTTATTCTGTCTGGGGAGGGTCATTCTGTTTTAATGTCTTATTAATTACCACAGTCACCGGTTTGATTTCCATTCATTTACTTATTTAGTTTTTCTAAAATTTTCATTGCTTCTTGCAACTTCTTCAATAGTATATATTTATATATGCATAGATATTCATACATATATATTGGATCATCTCATAAATAATACGGATTTTTCAAATGCATGAACTAAACGTCGGAGAGGGACGGAATAAACTAACTGTATCAATTTGCTATAAAAGCAGGTAGTAATTTTACCTTATCATTATTATTAGTGCACGTTTTGAAGAGTGCAGTTAGATTTTAGCAGTTATTTTTTCAAAGCTATAATTGAAGTGACGAAGAAACATATTCGGCATATTTTGCTTTAAGAGTTCAATAAAGGTAACGGGAAGTGCGAGGAATATTATTACAATATATGGGAATCGGACAATAAGCGTAAGCAATGTCAAATATGACTCCAGAAATTCCGAGCCCGAAACAACAGCCTAGAAGACGACCCTCGTCCTGAAAGATCTGTAGAGCTCGACGCGGACGGCCTGCAAACCCTTGTGGAACAACATCCCATCGTTACTGTTGATAACCTAGCAGATTGGCTGGGATTTGGTCATTCAAATATTCATCGACAATTGCGTGACAACTGAAAAGCCAGCAAATTGGTTCAATAGGTTTCCGAGTCTAATAGGGTGCAGAGTGTGAATGTGCGCACTTCTTTGCTGTCAAACCTCCCGAATGAACCATTTTGGGGTCAAATATTGACTGGTGACAAGAAATGCGTTTTCTATAAAAATGTCAAGCACTGAAGACAGTGCGTAGAGAAAGAAGAATCACGGGAACCCTAGGCTAAAGAAAGTCTTCACCCAACGTAAAGTGTTGTTATCTCTTTGGTGCGATATGAAAGGATTAGTCACTTTGAACTTTTAAACCCAAATCCAATAACAGAGGAGATCTGCTGCGAACAGTTTGAGCGGCTAGAAAAACGACCACCTTTGATTTCAAGTCGAAAAGTGTTCATCCATCAGGATAATGCTCGGCCACATACAACGAGGATGACATTTCAAAAGCTGGAGCAGTTTGAATGGGAAACGATGCACCTCCCACTATATTTGTCGGGCATTGACCCTCTGATTATCATCGGCTCCGCAGTCTTCAAAATCATTTGGGCGGAAAAATTATGAATTCTGCAGACGGGATCACAACAGTACTGGTGAACTATTTTTCGTCAAGGACAAGACAATTTTGGAAGATGGGCCTTGCAGTCTACCAGACAGATGGAAGAACATTGAAGAAATTGCAGGATAGTATGTTTCTGATTAAAAAAGAACTTTGTTTATCTTAATTTTGAAAAATAAAAGAAGTATAAAGAAACCGCATTATTTATGGGATGACCTAATATTTATATATAGGTGTGTGTGCGCACGTGTGTGTATGCATGCAAGTATATTTGCAAGCATAATTTGTATGGTTAAAATGTACTTCCCAACAACGTGGTTCTTGGTTCAGTCCCACTACATTGCACGTTCGGCAAGTGTCTTCTACTAAAGCCTCGGACCGACCGAAACATTGCCAGTGGATTTGGTAGACGGAAAGTGGACGGAATTAGTTGAACGGATTTGGTAGATGGAAAGTCCGTCGTACATATGTATGTATGTGTGTATGTGCGTGCGTATGTGTATGTCCCTCGCCACTGCTAGACAACAGACGTCGGGGTGTTTACGTCCCCATGACTTAAGAGTTCGACGAAAAGTTCCAGGCCGTACCGCAGCTTATCCGCAATTTATGTTTGAAAGGAGTAAATATACAAAGAATATATATGTGTATGTATATATATATATATATCTATATATATATATATATATATAAATACGCACACACACACACACATATATTCTTTTCTACTCTAGGCACAAGGCACCAAATTTTAGGGAAGGGGTTCAGTAGATTAAATCGACCCCTGTACGCGAATGGTACTTAATTTATCGACCCCGAAATGATGAAACGCAAAGTCGTACTCGCCGGATTTGAACTCAGAACGTAAAGACAGACGAAATACAGCAATGTATTTCGCCCGGCGTGCTAACGTTTACACACACATTTATATTAGATTACGAATGAAAACATCTTAGGTAAAGTAAACATAATCGATCACTCATAAATAGAGTATGTGTTTTGTTTATATGCCGAATTTGAGCGGACTCCCAACATAATGCTGTGTTTTAAGGAGCAGCTGGATGTCATAGACGGATGAATCCTCGGGATGTAGATACTGATATTTCGTTATTTATTATTGCTCCTCAATACTACGCACATTGATCAACTCAAAAGGAATCGAATCCCTTATTTAAGACTTATATGAAACTATTTGCTGATGTCCTACACCGTAGTGTATGTGAAAGAAAATTTAATTATGAAAACGTTATCAAAGACACAGGGCACGTGCTTTGTTTATACACTTATTACTACCGTTAACATGTTCTGAATTCACAATCCACCGAGCTCGACTTTGCCTTTCATCCTTTCGGGCTCGATGAAGTAAGTACCAACCGAATAGTGAGGTCAATGTAATCGACTTTGTGCCTCCCCCAAAAGTGCTGGCCCCTACGCCAAAATTTAAAACCAAATATTCGTCTTATTATTATTAGTAGTAGTTTTTGTGTTTGTTATTACTAAAATGATGTGCAGCTTATAACGTGTTAGCATTCTGTTCCTAAGGAAATTAACGGTTTCATTACTTTTTAAATAATACAAAGAGTGACATTTATACTTTGATTTGAGCGAATTGAATTTATGTATATTGAAATTTACTTTTGTTTCATTTTATAATCTTTTGTCTAATTGCCTTGTTTGCGTGTTTTTTTTAAGTATATAAAAATAAATTCTATAAAAATATAATTTTAATTATTTGCATTACCGTGAAAGAGTATGATAAGAAAAGTTGATAGCGTATAAATTATCAAATGCTTCGACCAAAAAGAGGAAATATAAAAGCAATAACATTATATTTTATATTTTATGCGATTTCTAGGAAAGGCTTTTACAAAGGAGTAAAGAAAAATCGGCAAGTTACGTAGGTCCATTGTAGGATTTATGCGTACAATGTCATGTATTTTCGAATAAGAATACGCGATAAGAATAAATTGGATTTATTTAAGACTACTGATGGTTGATATATTGGTGGTATTTATGTTGCTCTTAGAGGTTTTCTGCAAGAAATCTGTCACTTATCATATATCTCTGTGGAATTGTGATTAGTTTTGAATGATGGTATTAGTAAAATCGCTGTAAGAGAACTGTTGAGAAATGGTGTTATAGACGAATAAAATGGTGGGGGGGAATAAGTAGGGATTTTAATTCAAGATTCTATGAGTTCTACTAAGATTACTGAATTGTAATCTGATTGGTAGGATTTTTGGTGGCCTAGTTCATTTGTAGCAGTGCGCATGTTACTGAGATAAGCAAAAGCTAAATATTAATTTCTCATAGAAACAGATTATTAAAAATCTTAACTTTTGATCACATTGTTTTTTTGAATGTTAATTAAATGCCGTAATTTTTATGTTACAGATGTATAAGATGTGTGTTTCTAATAGTAACAGGGTTGTATTAGCAGATAAGTGTTTGGAATGGGTAGTAGCACACCAGCTTATAGTAATTTGTGTTCTCAAGAAACAACTAAATATGTAGGCAAGTATTGCTTAGTTATGGATTATAATTATGATTTGAAGAAAAAGAGTTTTGTCTATGAGCAACTAAAAGTGAATCTCGGAGGAAATAATTTATACATCAATGTTATGTTTGGGAAAAGAGATAAGGCAAAAAAGCGGCTAGTATTAAAGGAAATAGTGAGGGTATATATAATTTAAAATTGGTCGTCAATTTACATTAGAAATATTGATGGATTGAATTGGCCTTTCCTCTGGGAGAAAATTATCAGAATAAATAGCATTATATATTATTTTATATACGAAAATGATTACACCTAAAATGGTACTCTGACAGCACAAAGTGTCTGGGATTTGTATTATATTATACAGAAGACAAATGAGTTGGAGAAAGAAAATGGAAATTTTTTATGATGAATAAATATGGATTTTAAATTTTGGCACAATGCCAGCAATTTCTTGGGAAGAGTAAGTCATTAACGTCGATCACAGTATTTGACTGGTAGTTATTTAATCGACACCGAAATAATTAAAGGCAAGGTCTACCTCGGTGGAATTTGAACATAGGTCATGAAGGCGGTTGAAATACCGCTAAGCATTTCAGCTGGCGTGCTAACGACTCTGCCAGCTCGCAGACTTAATTTAAGAGGAATAAATACTAGAAACAAGTTTTGAACATGAGTAATGTTGTTGAAAATATATGGTACACAGATATAAAGGAATATACATATGTATGGATGGACAGGTTACCAAAAGGCAGATGAGCGAAATTGCACATCTGGTTAAATATTTTACTTAAGCTTGGATTTAAATTACATGGATTTAAATTCCATTTAAATTCCATTATATATTGTCATCGTGCGCGGTGATGCTGCTTAGCCTGCAAATCCCCAATTTTACCTACATTATCCCATAATGCTAATACTTTTCAGGATAATCTTCGAACACATTGATGTAATATCGAGTCGTTACCGGAATTTAGTTCTAGATAAATAAGTCTATATATGTCAGTGTTGGAAGCCATGTTTGGGTAGGTAATCATGTTGAAAATACATGCTCCGTGTATTCCTCGTACAAGAGTTTAGGCACGGCTTGAATACATAATCACTGTGACATGCTGCAAGAATGATGCAGAGTTGGATATGATTAAGCAATTGCAACATCACAGCTACGCGCAGGGATTCCAGCACCGTTCAGTGTCCTGATTAGTGTAAGAAATATATAAGTATACAGAGGAGGTCATATTCAACTGATGGATGCACTTCACACGGAGTCCATAGTGAAATGATTGGCGGAGTTCATCATATTACTGCAAGATATATATAATATTCTTCAATTTTCTGTTGGGACATACCGTTGGTAGACGAGTGCAGTCTTCACTGTAGTTATAGTTTGAAAGGTGAGCAAGTGTAGTACAACCTCCGCTGCATCTTGTTCGTGAACATTGTGTCTATTTGAGTAAGAGTGACTGACGAGTGAGTAAGTAAAAGCTGTTGATATGGAGATATACTTTAGGTGACGGGGCGTAGATAGTACTATCTTTTATAATCTTATAAGCGCGTTGCACATTTGCGTACTGTAAAGATGTATGTATTTATGCATGCATGAATGCATGTAAGTATGTATGTATGTATATACATATGTATGTATGTAGGTATGTATGTATAAATGTGTGCATGTAGGTATGCATCTATATATATTATCGATAACTCGCACGCAATGTACGATTGTACGAATGTACGTACCCAGCTTGTTCACCTGTAGACGGCAATTTGACGCGGTGGGGATGCCCCAGTCAAAGTGCCGATTTTTAAAACACGTGAAATTCATGGAAAAGCAAGACAACCTACCCCAAATCTCACTCATTAGTCACGGAGATTGATGTTTCACCACATTTGTGGCTTATAAACATTAGGGACCTGAAACGAATTGATGGCGAACTGCATTGCCAATCAATGACCTGATATCTCTATTCCCTCAACGTCAAAACATCTGAGTATACCATCCTCATATTCAATGAACTCAACGGAAATTATAAGCACGCACACAGAAAAGCTCAAAAGAATATTAGCAACCTCCACTACAAGGTCATCTCGAACTTCGGATTACTGAACAGAAGTGGATCATAACACATCAAACCCCTATCCTCACATTGAGGGTTGATTAGCCCAAATCCTCCACTAAACCCTTTATTAGATCACTCTGTCCCACAAAATCAGACTTAGGCCGAATTGCCAAATGCGTAACAGACTGCAGTATACCTCTAGTTACGAGTAATTTAAAGTTCTACTTTGGAATTGTGCTATTGACGTCATCACTTGGTTCCACTCCCTTTTTAATAAGTCACACACCTAATTCCTTCAGTTCAATAATTCCAACTAAAGTGCCTCCATATAATCAATTCTTTTATATAAGGCGCTAATCTTTGCAAGAAAATACGCTCCCATCTCCCGCTCCGATATCGACACCATCCTAGTGGCTAGGAAAATAGTTCGGTATTTCAATAATAATTACTGATTTCTGAACTCGTCTGTAGATTCATTTTGTTTTACCATGGGTTCACCCGATTCCGCCCAGCTTTCTGACGTATTCGTATTCTTCATTCTTTCCCTAAATATCAAACTCTTCACTAAATTTTCCGGAGGTTTGTATACAGATTATAGACTCCTTACAACCACTGGTTTATATCGACAGTCCGTTGAACGCACCTAGAATGTCCTCAGTATTTTCTTCAAAAATTCAAACCTTACAATCTCCTTTGAAAAGAATTCTAAATAAGTTAACTTCTTTGGTTTCACCTACGACATAAATGCAGGCCAGTATTATTTTTTCCGTATACCTAATCAATCACAACAATATATCAACGTTCACCCAGTACTTGTCCTTAATAGTATCGTATCCGGTGTCTCTATTAGCAAATGAGGACATCTTCAATAATCACGCCTCTTGCTATGAGCAAGCTCTGCAGAATAGTGATTTCGGTGAGAAGATCTCCTCTATCCCCAACATTTCTGTATGTTATATGTTGTTATTATTATTATTATTATTATTATTATTATTA
Organism: Octopus sinensis; assembly: GCF_006345805.1. Lineage (NCBI taxonomy): Eukaryota > Metazoa > Mollusca > Cephalopoda > Octopoda > Octopodidae > Octopus > Octopus sinensis. The sequence goes on along the minus strand of NC_043001.1, from coordinate 79,251,543 downwards.
TTATTATTACATTTCATTGGACTATTAAATAGTCCAATCATATAGGGTGCATAATTCCTTCTTTAAATTTCCAACCTTTCATAAATGCCCTTCAGCATTAGTGCTATGAAATCGGTTAACCCATTCAAAGTTCTTCTATCGTCGAACAGCATAATTCAGCGGCGAAATAAAGAATAGGAGTAGAAAAATAGCCCGAAGTGTTAAAAAAAGTTAAAACAAGAACACAACATCAGATGGGAGATAATGAGAGAGGATAATAGAAAGGAAGAGGAAAATAAAAACAGCGAAGAGTTAAAGAGTTAGCTAGCGAGAGGAGGATAGAGGGAAGGAGAGACAGAGAGGGGGAGACAGTAGTAGAGCGAGACAAGGTTGGTCATTTGCGTTTACAGGTATAATTGTTGTTTGTATTGATAAAGTTCTTGTTCATTTTGTTGTTAGCATCTGTGTGAATTGGAAATTTGTTTATATCAATAGAAAAATATCAACATCGATAAAATTGATTAGAGGATGACTGCGACAAACCTACTAATTAGAAGTCATTTTCTAATTTTAATGAACTTGGTTTTGGAAACATTGTCCACTGGATTAATTGTGGTTTTCAGAATAACTTGCTGATTGGTTAGTAAAATACTAATTAAGTCCCTTTTGGTTTCTGCTCGTAATATTCGTTTGTTTGTGTGCGGATGTATGTTTGTGTACGCTTGTATGAATGTTTAAGTGAAAGGACGTATTCATATGTTTTTAAATATAAGTGGGCACTTGTGTATATTTGTGTTCGCCTGATAGGACCTATGTGACTCTATGTGTAGTTCTCTAAGAGTACCTGTATGTGGATGTACAAACTTCAACCATCTTCAATTATGTGTGTGGACATGCACGTGCATTTTCTGTGTGAATTCTGCATCGGTTTGCGCGTACGTACAAGAGCAAATGTGAAACTGTGTGTGCTGACTATCTTTATGGTGTAATTACGATACATTCAATCGTTCAGAGATTACAAATACTGGACTAATGCCATACTGGGGTACCATATTAAGAGGTTTTTAATCGATCGCATCAGCCCCAGTATATATTTCCGTCAGGGACATGCTTTCTTGTTCTCTATTCAGTCGAATCGCTTCTTCTATATCATAAAAGGACGCAACAAATGCAAGGGAATTTCATCGCGTAGACTGAAGCTGACAAGAATACAAATTCTATAACACGCATACCATATGTTCTTTCCTTTTATTTTACTACTTGTTTTAGGCATTTCACTGCAGGCATGCTGGAGAACCT
>NC_043001.1:79222765-79242765 GCF_006345805.1 Octopus sinensis | reverse complement strand
AAATACCATTGTACATAGCTAATGGTTTACCCATATATTTTGTGAAGGACACCGGGTTGATGGCAGCAGTATAGAGCCCTATAGACTTTAATACTAGTTTTATACTGGTTCTCTTTGTAACTTTAATTAGGATGCTATATGCATGTGGCCCTCTGTGTCACGCTTATTCTAAGAACTTTTGGAAGTTCTTATTTCCTCGTTTATTCAGGAGTTGGATATTCAGCTGTTCTGAGAACTGAATCCTCACCGATGCACGGCATAGATCCGACGTCCACCAACCCAACACGCAAATGCAGACACATGTATATTGAGGCGACTGAACAAGGCTTTTTGGATGCTGACTTTTCGGCATGACGAACTGCATATTCCTCCTGTTATGTTTTTAGTGCGTGTTGCCACGGGAGGTAACCACACGCACACGAACGCGCATTCGGAAATGTATTCCTACACATAGTGAGAGCGAGATATATTATGTATACGTAGAAATATAAATAAATGCTCACAGACATAAGCATAAAGAAAGCGCGCGAGAGAGAGAAAGACAGAAAGAAGGAGAGAGAGAAAGAGAAAGATAGACAGAGAGAGAACGAAAGAAATATTAAAGTATCTGATGTGAAATAAGTCAATGTCTAATCAGTTACGCCGTATGGGCTGTGATGACACAGCGATGCCAAAACTTCTCATACCCTTTATTTCAACACACACAAGTTAAACATACATATATGAATGTGATTGTGTCTAAGTATACATGTGTATTTATATATGTATTCACGTATGCAGTGGCTTATAAATGGGTAGGTATCAACTTTTAGGTATATATATACTTGGAATAAATCGAGCTTTATATGTACAACGTATAAGACCCACACAAAATTTATGCAAAGAATGTATTATCCTCTACAAGTCATTTAACAGAAAGTTACTACTGTTTTTGCTTCTCAGATGAAAACTTTTATCACGTGAAAAGATTAAATTTCCGTAAGCCCTATTACACTTCTGGTATTCTTTATATTGAATTCCCTCCCAAAATATGCGTGTGAAAAGAGCAAGAATACAGGCGAAGGAATATCGCTGCTTTAAACTTGGATACATCCAATGTTTTATAAAGCAGATTATATCCTGATATATTCCTGATAAATTCCAGCTTTTACAACCAATCTTCACTCAAGCGTAAATGAATGTCATAATATTAATGGAAATGGTAAAAAGAAATGAAAATGATGTTTTAGGTGGCTGGTTTTCAAAGAGTGATATCGCTTGGGTATATGTTTTAATTTTTGCAGCACATTAGATTATGCGATTGGTTCGTAACTTTGTTACATGTAGCAATTCGGTATCAAGTAAACGAGAAAAAGAAATTTCTACTTTAAAGGATAGCGTATATCTAATACAATCTTATGTCTGCAAAAGCAATCTCTATAAATTGTATAGGTGGATGAGAAAGCAAAAAAGAAAAATTTTCTGCATATCTATAAAATGTTATACATGGATGCATACTCCGAAAACATTGATATTTTGGATAAAGATGCCAGCTTATTGAAGACTACTGCTAACCGTTAATGTGACTTCGTAACTTGAAAGATTGACTTATTTCCGTTACAGAGTACTGGGAACTGCTGCCAAAATAGTTTATAAAGAAAGGAGACAAACATACCTTTGAGGCAGTGTGGTATAATAAATGTCATTTATGAAAAGTGTAACTTATATTATCAAGAGCTGTTTCGAAATGTCAGCAAAATATTACCTGTCCAAGAGTATAGAATGTATGATATAAAATAAATCCATTGAATTATATATCCAGGTATGTTGAAACGATATTGAAAATAGGAACCATAATAGTTATAATAACGTTAGGTTTTATAACACTGAGTCGTATACAGTCACTACAGAAGATGTGTTTACTTTGTATGATATTTACGGCAAGTCATTTTCGCTGTGACTATCACAATATTTCGACGTTATATCCACGAAAGTTTTAAAAGTGCAAGCTAATGAAATAGCCATCAATTATTTCAGTGGTACTGCATGAAATTATAACATTATATGAAAACGTAGTGTTGTTTCTTTAGGTATGATATATTTGGGAGTAAGTCTTTGTATCAAGACCAGAGTACAACGTATTTGACAGAAGGTGAACCGATGAAAAAGCAGTTGACAACCGAATCAGCCATTTTATCAGAGGCATTGCTTGGCTAGGCTAATATATAGTATAAGCTATCTTTTCATTCTAATAGAGAAAGAGAGAGAGAGAGAGAGAGAGAGAGAGAGGGAGAGAGAATATTGTGAACTTGCTGTGTGTAGTAGAAAATCCAACGTCTCCTTTTTCCTGGAAATGTTGAATGAGAAATAAATGGGAACAGTAGTTTGTACATCCTGTAAGTTAAAAAAAAGAATGATTGCAACTAAGGAACGCAGAGCCACGTGAATTTCTTATGTGAACAAGAAATAGTAGGAAATAACAGTGAGAGGTAAAAGAAAAAAAGGAATGGATTGAAGAGGAGAAGGCAAATTTCAGAGTGAATTGAAGGGAAAAGATGAGTTAAGCTAGATACGTTATGCAAGCAATTATCATCATAACTAGGAAACTCAGAAGCGAAGGTACTTGCATACATATAGGACACACAAACATATACATACACTCAAACACACACGCACACACACACACACACACACACACAGAAACTTACAAATTTTAACATATGCATACATGAATAATAATACGCATATACACAAGCCAGACTATATCATATTCTATAATATAATTTTATGATATAAAAATGTTTGATTTGGGATTTATTTCAGAACCACGCATCACACATAACATAAACTACCGGGGAGTCAGCGACCTGATAGCATCTTCATTAAATGCACCAAATAGCCAAATTGGAGATTTTCTGTTGCCAAAGCATATGTAAAAGTTAGAAAACGATGGTCTAATTATATTAATACTAAGAAATGTTACCGCGTAAATAATTGTCTGTGTGTGTGGGAAAACAGGACGAATGACAATTTCTTGCAGGTTATATATACAACAAACAAGTTTCTGTATTATCTATTTGTATGCTTGAAACATCAACCAAATTTCGTTTCATTTATGTGCTACTGACGTAAAGAAACCAAGGACACATTGGATAATATAATCCTTAATAAACTAGATGAAAGCAAAACGAAATGGGTGGTTTAACAGTCTTGACTCTATTGTCTTTTATTTTATAACTACTTCATCAAGCTAGTTCTAGGACTAAATATTAACAAAACGCTAGCAACTAGGTCTACATTTCCATAAATAGAAAAATGTCCCTACGTGTCTATACACAGCTTAGACAAACATATGTGAACAAAAGATATTAGGACAACCCAAATAATTTGACAAGAAAAAAACCCAAGAATGCTTAGCAATGAGTTTTAGGTTTTAGCCTTTAGAGTAAAATATAAACAGATATTTAATTTGCTAAGATAGAAGAAGGCTTGCTCTTCCTTCCGTAGAAGAAAAAATTCAAATCGGACCTTGTTAATACCAAAAATTTACATATAAAAGGTGCTTTTTTTCTATGAAAATCTCTATTTTTTACGATTTTTTGACTGCTGTGTCGTCATAACCAGCAAAAATGTTCGGTTAAAGAGAATAACAAGCTACATAATGCAAAATTTTTACTTAACAAAAATTCCAATTCTAAAGGGTCGGAACGAAAACAAGCTCGAGCCAAGCTGGGCTATACTACTAGTTTAAAATAAAACTGGGATTTCTCTTCAAAACCTTGAAGTTATTTCAACCCCTAACAACTGGTAACATTCTAGAAGGAATAAATGAGACCCATGTGGATTGACAAGACTGATGTACGCTAAGATATTCGTGATAGCATCGAAAGTAATGATATCCCATTGATAAGCATGAAATCACCTACACGCACACTTCGATCTTTGAACAACGGTCATACTATGTCCACAGACTAACGTTTCTACTTGATAGTTCAATGGTTATTCATATTGCTTGTTAGCGATATCTGTAGCACCTCTCTCTACAAAGTGCTATGGAGAGACTATAGTTAAGCTCCAGGTTCGATGATGATACGAATGAGGAGTCCAATGTAGGTCGTATATTAGCATGCATATATATAAGAATTAACAGAATGAGATAAAAATCTAAGGCTGTGAAAGTTTGCAGAACATTTATACAGAGAAGGACTTACAGCTGTTTCCGGGATATTTTATATACACCTTCATCAGAGACGCTGCGAGAAAATGTTTAAGTAATAGATATTATAGAGAAATATTTTCTCGCACCGTCTCTGATGAAGTGATATCTAAAAATATCCCAGAAACAGCTGTAAGACCTTCTCTGTATAAATGTTCTGAAAACTTTCACAGCCTTGGATTTTTCATCTCATTCTATTAATTCATATATATATATATATATATATATCTGTGTGTGTGTGTGTGTGTGTGCGTGTATGTATATGTATATATGTATATATGTATGTATGTACGTACGTATGTATGTATATGTGTGTATGGGGGTTACGAATTTGTCTTGCAAGATTCATGATGTGAAACCGTGTGTTGAAACAGATATTGTTATGTTTCGTGATGGCAAGAATGGATTAAGCGGAGCAGTAAGACACGTGTTTACTTTGAAAAAAGAAATTGCCATCACGAAATTTAACAACATATATATGTGTGTGTGTGTAGATATAACTCTACGTGTGTGTATTTGTGTGGGTGCGTGCCTGTATATGTGCGCGCGTATTTATGCATCTGTGTGCGTGTGTGTGTGAGTATGTGTGTGTGCGTATGTGTGTTCCTGTGTGTTTATACGATTGAAGCAAACGGCAAATATGACAAGAACACTGTCCTCAAATCAGCCCTTTTACGAACCAAACAACCAACCAGACAACCAAACAATAAAGCTACCAGCAAGCCAACCAACAAGCCAGCGCAAGCCTGTCAGCCAGCATATCGGCCAGTCAGCCAGTCAGCCAGCCAGCCAAATTTTCTATAGAAACTCTAGTGTCATACCTAATTTTCTCCTTTCTTATCAAAAGAATATTTGAAATATCGTCTGCTTGTCATTCAATGAAATTCAGTTCGCTCTTTAACCACTCAAAACAAAGCCACAAGAAACATAAAAGCATCTTTTTTCCCCCGCAAGTGATTAAAATATATACACTTTACACTCATTCAATTGTTTCTCTTTCCCTTTGTACGTTTGTGTATGTGTCTCTTCGTTCTGTGTGTGTCTGTGTCTGCTTATGTGTTACTGTGTAGCTATATGAAATAGTATTCGCCATCATGATTTCGTTTCTCATATTTGATTTCCATTTTCACACACGACACTCGAACGTTAAGTGTTTTCTATATTTGAATTGTCATTAAGTATCACGTGAGACGGAAATTCAGTTGGACACATTCTAATTACCTACGACGTACTCTCTCCCGCTCATTCTCCCCCGCTCTCTATCTCTCTATCTATCTCTATCTATCTATCTATCTATCTATCTATCTATCTATCTATCTATCTATCTATCTATCTATCTTTCACTCTATCTATCTATCTATTTTATCTCAGTCTGTCTGTTTCTGTGTCTTTTATCTCTCTCTCCATATATATATATATATTATTACCGCACACCAAATATCTATATTTAGATCTTTGTGTGTGTATGTATATATATATATATATATAAACATGTATTGTATTATAATATAGATATTTCCTTCTACATTTATAGTATATATATATGTGTGTGTGTGTATACATATGTATATATATATATAATATATATATATATATATATATATATGTAATATATATATATAACACACAGGATACACACACACACACCACAAACAGCACACACACATATTTCTTTTATATGTTTCAGCTCTATGCCTGTGTTATTCTGGGGCACAACCAGTAAATATATATATATATATATATATTTATAATATATATCTATACAATATGTACATTACTCAGTATTCAAGATAAAACCTGATTTCAGATGCCGAAGTGGAAATCCACAACACCATCTCTTCGGTTATCTGGCTATTTCCTCTATTTACATAATATTGGGTCTCTTTCTTTCTTTGCTTCTTACGTTTTATCAATATATATATATATATATATATATATATATATATATATAATATATTACGAAACACAAACACGCACATTCATGTACAGAAAAGGAACAACGAAAAGAAAGTTTTACAGAAGATTTAGTGCTTTGCATATGTAAAAACACTTGTATATATCTGTACTTCACTTAAATTTGCGTGGCCGATGAACGTCCTTAGACAAACGGATTCAAAAGAACCTAAAAGAAATGTTTAAATGCCCCCTTTGGGAGAATATTACGTCCACCTTGAGGCAGTTCATCTGAAGGGAATATATACGCTAGTAGCAAATTGGAATTCATTGATTGACAACTCCACATGATAGAAGGCAGTGTGTACCCTGCAATTTACGTCAGCTTGCATTGTATTTTCTGGTTCACAAAAGTGAACGATTCGATGATGATATATATATTTATGCATATATATGTGTGTGTGTGCGTGTGTTTGTGTGTGTGTGTGTCTATGTGTGATAGTGTGTGTGTGTGATATAGAAGTGGTGATGAAAAGGGTATCGCGAAAGACCAGGTTGTAGGCCCAAGTTTCCGAGTTTATTTACAGGTCTTAGAAAAAGTGAAGGACCGCTTCGATAAGTGTGTGAATCTGGGAGGGCAATATGTTGAATAAATTCATAATTAATGGATCCTGCTTTATTTTCTTTTACCCACATTACGGGATTTTCAGCAAAACATAGTATACATGTGTATGTACACATGTTGACATGCATAAACCATGCATACTTACAATCTTACACACCTACTCTTTAACCGGTATGGCAAGAGGGAAGGATATCAAAGTCCATAGATTCAAATAGACCATAAAGATCTACAGCATATATAGATCAAATTCATATCAGCTCTGCAGTATAGTATCCAGTTGAATAAAATATGTGGAGCACCAACAAAAAGAGGTTGACCAAAAAGTAAGTCAAACAAACAAGCAATTCAAAGGGAAAATAATAAAAATAAATTAAAATACACTAGCGTAGTGTATTTGTACTTTTACTAGCTACGTTTCTAGTTTTATAGCATATTTGCATATGCGTGTGTGAGTGAGAATTTGGGTGCTCACGTGTATATATATATATATATATATATATATATATATATATACACACATATATATACACACATATATATGTATGTATGTATGCATATATTTATTTATATGTATATATATTTACATATATATATATATATATAATTTTAAGTCACCTACGGACGTACGTTTCGAAATTAAGTTTTAGGAAGGAATAAGATTTAGATAATTATGTCTTACCCAACTTCTTTTCTCATCAGCGTAGGACACTACAATTATGAATAATTGTATATTATGAATAATTGTATATACAATTATATATATATATATATAGATACGTGTATATAAATATATGTGTGTATATATATGTGTGTGTATGTGTGCGTGTATTTCTACATACATAATAATATTTATATATATATAAATCTCTCTCTCTCTCTCTATATATATATATATATATATAATAAGTATGAATATATTCGCGTGTACGTGGTCTGATCAATAATTATCCGGACTGTTGTCATATTAACGAAGCTAAAGCGCGCAGAGTGAAGCCACCTGGAAATCTGTAGTGCATGCGCACTAAGATATAACGCTCTAGCGCATTTCTGCTGTTTACAGTAGAGCTTTGAAAGAACGCGTGTAGCGTGTGATCGTCGCATTGACCATGACAGAGAAACCTGAGCAGATAGTCTGCATCAAATTTTGCCAAAAGCTTAGCAATTTCTAGTCAAAGGGCTACGCAAAGTTTTCAAAATGTTTTCATTGTTCTCGGCACAATCAAGGAGATCTTGTGCAACAGAAACCCGAGTGTGATTTTGCTCATTTGAATGCAGTTTTGGGACAAACTGCGCAGACACGCGTATCATACCCAAATCTTCAGTGATAATGGACTGAATTGAAACGTAACTAATCTGCACATCCTCTGATAAATCGTGGATGGTGATTCAACGATTTTCCTTCACAAATGCACGCGCATTTTCGATATTTTTCTCAGTTCTGCTGGTAGCGGGTCTCCCACAATGTTCGTCAATATCAACATTTTTCGGCCAGCTTGGAAACGTCTGGGCAACTCGTACACTTGTGTGCATTCATTCACTCCTCTCTATACATTTTCAACAACTTTGCGTAGGCGTCTGAGCAGGTATCACCGGGAAAACTTCTGTCATGGTCAATGAGACGATCGCACATTACACACCTTCATTTCAAGCATTGCTGTATACAACGGAAGTGAGCTAGAATGTTGAAACTTAGTGCACAGGCGCAGCAGTGCCCATGGTTAATTTTTGCCAAGCAGCTTTACTCTGAGCGCTTTAGCGTTGTTACTAGAGCAGCAATCCGGATACTTATTAATCAGAACAAGAATAAACATATATATATATGTATGTATAATAAATGCATCTATATATGAGAAAATGTGTCTGTATTATGGCTCATAAATCTAGTGTTTTAGCTACTTTCTTATGTTTATATTTTATCACTTTGAAACTTCAGTCTTCCATTTTCACTGGGCACTTTGCTAAGTGGTTGCACAGAAATATTTTCTTTATATCTTGAAAATAAATATTTCATTATTTCACGCACCCACGCACGAACACACGCGCGCACACACGTACACAAACATACTCACCCACATACATAATACAAGCATACACACACACATGCACCATAAGCATTCAATCCCAGGACAATAGAATATATGATGTGTCACGCTAAGAAATAAATAATATGTGTGATAAAATGTAGCTTATTCCTAATTACAAACACACACAGACACCCACACATGCATATACACACAGATATACACACATGCACACAGACGCACTCTATAAAGTTACGTACATGCATTTCGTATACCTACATACAAATAGAACAACGCCTATATAATTGAGACCGGCTTACATACGTATACAACTTCCGTTCCCATGAGAATAAGAAATTCAAAATATCACATATTGGAAAAAAATAATAATAGTATAATAGAATATATATTTATGTTGAATATATAATAATAATGAAAGAGAAGAAAAGTGCTGCAGATATTGAAGTATAATTTTGTTGTTTAAGTAATATTTCAATTTTCTCGTAGCTTATATATTGAATCTCCCCAGTCGCTGTATCGTAACACAGTGATAACGAGGTCTGAGTACACTTGGCTTCAAAATTTCATACTCTATAGTGTTACCTTAACAGGAACGGTAATGTGATTATGCTGACATTGTTTCAGAGACTTCATATCAATATAATTTAGAGTAAAACGATAACAAAAACCAATATACCATCGTATTCAATTTATTATTTTCTGATAGTATTTATATACTAAATTGTGTCAACAAAACGGTTGTTGCAATAATGTTCTGGCCTTGGCGCAATTTACGTTTCATATAACAAATGTCATTTCAAATCTCAGACGGGTACACTTATACAGACGCAGTCAATATTATGTGTTTGTGATAAATAAAACAGTGTCGAAGACCACGTGTTTTCGACATGGAGAATAGCAAAGGTCAGCATATTTAGCAAGAATAGATGTACAAGTATATTCGTCCCAGCGTTATATTAGCACATTTCCTCCGAAACATGAAACTTTAGTCAAACCACACTCACATACATCTCTCTCTCTCTCTCTCTCTCTCTCTCTCTCTCTCTCTCTCTCTCTCTCTCTCTCTCTCTCTCTATCTATCTATCTATCTATCTATCTATCTATCTATCTATCTATTTATCAGCTTGCCTCTTTGTCTGTCTATCAATCTCTCTGGTTCTCTGTTTCTCTATCTATCTATCTGCTTGCTTGCCTGTGTGTCTGTCTATCTATCTGTTTCTTTTTATCTAGCTAACTACCTGCCTATCTATCTATCTATCTATCTATCTATCTATTTTCCAGTCTGTCTGCCTGGTTTTGTATGTGTGTGTGAATGTGCGTGAGAGAGCGGATGTGTGTGCGTGAATGAGAGAGAGAGAGAGAGAGAGAGAGAGAGACGGAGTTCCCATCAGCTTACCTGTCTATATCTCTATTTAGCTAGCTATTTATCTCTCTTCCTCTCTCTCTCTCTTTCTCTGTCTATGTTTCCATGAGAGGGAATGACAGACAGAAAGAATGACAGATACATTGATATATTTGTATACAATTATATGTAGTGTTACATAATTACGCATTATTTAGTGACATCTTAACAGCTGTTTGGAAGTGCCCTGCATATTGCAGATAACATTATGCATTTTATGTAAAACATCCCACTCCATCCTTACCTTTGAATGACACTAATACGCCTTTCGTGAAATTTCCCAACCGAAGAAGATAATATCCATGTGGGGACAGTAAGCGAAAATCTTTTCTCTAATATTTCGACAGATACTTGAAGTTATTTTTTTATATACAACCAAGCTTTATATCGCTGTTTGGAAAAATAATATTTTCAGCCTGTTATCGTGTGACTTGGTGCAAATATTCTGCACTGCTTGATACGAGAGACTTGTTTGTCATTTGTTTGAACTTAGCCATTTAAACATGTCCTTTAGTGGCCGACAATATGTGCATCTCTGATCAGGAGTAGGAGTAGTGGGAAAGTACCATAGCCTTGTGTTGAGAGGAATTTTGGGGGCTTTGAATAAACGTAACAAAAGCAAAGTTTGAAAGAAATCTTAGCTATTTTTCATACTTTCTACGGGTAAACAGATAAGAAACAACCGTGGCTAACAATCCTGTTACACTGTTTTATTATTGATTAATCTGACCTTTGTCTTCTTCTTGTGAATATCACACAACATTACGTGCATATATATATATATATATATATATATATTATATATACATATATAATAAATGTTCCTTCTAGAGCCATGCCAGGCTCATAAGGGCCGGTTTCCCGGTTTCAATAGCATAGAAATTCCTCAATGGACGAGACGCCGGTCCGTCGCAGAATTACTCATTTTTGCCAACTGAGTGGACTGGAGCAAGGTGAAATGAAGTGTTTTGCTCAAGAACACAACGCATCGACCGGTCCAGGAATCGAATCCACAACCTTACGATCATGAGTTCAACACCCTAACAACTAAGCCACGCGCTTCCACATACACACACACATATATATATATATCCATATGTATATATCCATATACATACAGACACACATACATACAAAGATATATATATATATATATTATATATATATATATATATATATAATATATATATATATATATGTATTAATATATACATGGATAGATAGATACATACATAGATAGACAGATAAATAGAAAGAGAGAGAGAGAGAGAGAGAGAGAGAAATTGATAGATATACACACATACTCACACATCACGTACACACGCACATCACACACATGCACAGTCATATATATATCAAGTGAATTTTTTTTTTTCACTTGCATGTTAATTCTGCTATCATTTCTTCATTATGACATTTCCGTAAAAACTCCTGCTTGCAAATTCTTCGGTGCCTTATTATATTCGAATATATATAATCCTTTGAGAACACTGTACAAAAATAGTTATATTTTTTTAGTCTTTAGTCAGTAAGTGTTATTTCCTACTTGCGTCTATCTGGAAATCAAAGGAAACAACTACTATTCCCTTTACACTTTGCTTTTGTGACCTAGATATCAATGTTTTGTAATTGACCTATTTTCCATTACATTTCAGTACTGAGTTGCTGAAGCAGAAATATTGTTATAGCAAATATTCTGCTCAATATTACAGATTTGCTTGTCAGTTGCTTGATCTTAACCACTTAAGCAAGTCTTTAGAGCATTTCTGGTGATATGTAGGAGTAGTGGGGCTGCATCATAGCCATGTGTTGAGAGGAATTCTTTGGGGTTATAATACATGTAACAAAAGGAAAGTTCGAAAGAAATATTTGCTATTTTTCATACTTTCTATGGGTAAGACAATAGGAAACAACAGTAGCTACCGAAAGACACAATTCCTGTTACACAGTTGAATTATTGATTAATCTTTGTCTTCTTGTGAATGTTTTTTTTTTTTAAATGACTCAAATTTGAGAATGTTCTCGCAGAGGAACGTGCTAATAGAAGGCATGTGGCTTAGTAATTAGGATAGGTGAGCCGGTATTTGAGTTCGAGTCCTAGCAGTGCGTTGTCCTTGAGAAAGATAATTTATCCACATAGCCCCAGTTCACTCGCACAAGCAAGAATGAGTTGCACCTGTAATACAAAGATCCAGCCTCGTCACCTTCTGTGCCACGTTCAATCTCCCTGAGGACTACGTTAAATGTAACGTGTTTGAGGAGAGTTCATTAAGTTCCACGTTTATTTCACGAGCAGGCTATTTGGGGAAATGGATCGTCTGGAAAACTTGTCGTCGTAAGTGCCAGTAAATGGAAGGTTGAATATATTTAAAAATCCGCGCTAAGCTCACTTTAATCAAAGATACTTCCTTAACGATTTAAATCATATCAGGAACTTGGCTGTCGAAAGAGGAATTAAAGTCATATCTTCGGACGATGTTCATTTTCATGTTCAATGTAAAGTCTACGCAATGCGACACTAAGAGGGATTTGAGAGTAGTCGACTGTACAATAGCAACGTAGAGAATACTAGGTTGTTTCACATAGAGAAAGAATTTTAGAAAAGGATAAGAAACAAGTTACGATTGCTGCTCTGTTAATATATAACATAGCGGACACATTAATTTAGTAAACGAGAAATTTCTGTTGACGGTTCTCAAGATAATGCGCACGGACAAACACACACACACACATACATACATGCATACACACACATAAATAAAACATATAGGTATGCATATATGTATATATATATGTGTGTGTGTGTGTGTGTGTGTGTACATATAGATATATACATATATATATATATATATATATATATATATATTATATATATATATATATATAGCATATTTGTAAATATATTCGTATATAAATATGTATATGCAAATATCTACCTTATGCACACATACACGCACACACACACACATACGTTTCTCACAGCGTCTGTGTCAGCTGTACCAAATAACCAATTGTATAGATCGTCAAACTGTTCAGACAGCCAAATTTCGTGATTAGCCAGTATAGATTTATAGTCACTGATTACAAACTTGTTTCAGATACTTGCAGTCACCAATACACCTCTGGCAACTTATACATCTTCAATCCGATTATATACCCACGTTTACCATATTCCACTCACTACAAAATATGGTGCCTTCGTTCGTAATCTAACAAATAATTCAATCAAGTTTCCATAAGCGTATTAGAAAGTAAAAAGAAAAAAGTAGCTATGTAATTGTTTACATACTTACAGACTCAAGTAATGATGTGTGTATTTATACATATCTATAGCTATCCTTCTATATGCATGAACATGAAAGTATATATACATATGTATATATATATATATAAATATAAATATATATATATACATATACATAAATATACATATATATATATATATATATATATATAAATATATATATACATATATATATATATATATATATACACACACATGCGCGTTCATGTACGTATGAATGCACATGTACTCTACATATTGTCGTGGATGTATATCTATCTATGTCCATCTATCTATCTATCGGCCCACCCATCCATGTATCTATTTATATGTATATGCATATATAGAGAGAGATAGATAGATGGGTAGGTGGATAGGTAGGTAGATAGATAGATAGATAGATAGATAGATAGATAGATAGATAGATAGATAGATAGATAGATAGATAGTAGATAGATAGATAGAGAGATAAAGAAACATATATAGATACATATCCGTATAAATAAAGATATAGAAATATACGTACATACATACACACATAAGTATATCAATACCAATATATATATATAAATGTATATATATATACATATTATATATATATATCTTAAACACCACATAATTGATAACTATATCCAATATATGTATCTCATGTATATCTATATATTAATATATATATATGCATATGTATATATGCATATATATATATATATATAATATATAATATATATATATATATATATATATATATATATGTATATATATATATATGCATATATATATGCATATATATATATATATATATATATATATATATATATATATATATATATACATATACATATATATGCATGTATATATATATATACATATATATATAAATGCACTTATATATATACATTGAATTTGCACATACATATTCTCTGCATACATTAGTGGCCTGTATACGTATTCTCACACCATAATATACATTTAAATATGTGTGTATGTATGTATGTCTATATGCCTGTATTTGTGTAACTATCAGTCTATTTCTATATCTATCTATTCCTTTGTGTGTGCGTGTGAGTGTGTGTGTGTTTGTGTGTGTGAGTGTGTGTGTGTGTGTGTGTGTGTCTTTGTGTGTGCGTTTTTATATATGTAAGTATTTTCATGGATATTAAGCGTGTGTGTGTGTGGCATTATATTGACTGTAATAACAGAACACTTAACAGAAGTTTTTCCTGCACATATTAAAACTCATCACACGATTTATGATATTGCGATATTTTGCAATCTAAACATATTAGAACTTTCTGTATATGTGGAAAGATTCGGAATACACACATACTTACATGCATTTCTCTGTCTGTCTATCTATCTATCTATCTATCTATCTATCTATCTATCTATCTATCTATCTCTTATATCTATCTATCTCTATCTCTATCTCTCTATACTTTCTCTCTCTTCTCTTCTCTCTCTCCTCTCTCTCTATATATATATATATTCATCTAATTATTTATATATTTATTCTATCTCTCGGTTTATCATTTATATAGATATATATATATATATATATATATATATATATATATATATATATAGATAACCTATTATACATATATAGGTATATATATATGTATATATAGGTGTATATATATATATATTATATATTATATATATATATATATATATATATATATATAATATATATATATACCTATATATACATATATAGGTATATATATATATGTTATATAGGTGTATATATATATATATTATATATATATAATATATATATATATTATATATATACACACATATAGGCGCTTGTGAAATAATATTCAAGCAAGTAATAAATAAACGTACCACAATGTAGGCGTACAGACCTACCAATATGTATACTTAAGTATATTAATCCTTATATATACCAATACACGCTTGGAATAATATATACTCGCTCAAATATATATGACTATAGTTGCATAGTGTTCCTATAAATATATAAATATATACATACCCATACATAAATGCACACATCACTGCGTACATCCATCAATACACACATATACATACGTGCATACAAACATACATAATTATGTCACTACCTATATCGATTTTCTAAAGCTTCAGACAGAAAAATCAAATCACAGACAAATTTCATTTTAGCTACACATTTGACAGTGAAATCCAAATTGCAGTTCCAATGCCCCACCGAGATTACAATATATGTGAAGTATATGTTTTAAGGAAGCATCCTCTCTAAGATGCCCTTTGTATTTTCTAGCGTATCCTTTATTATTTTTGCTCAAGATATCTAAACGATCACATGAAGGCAGAAAGACCAATCTAACCCAGTGTAGGGGTAATCTTTTAGAATCCTTAAGCTATCTTTAAAATGTGGTTGCTATGAAAAGTTGATGAACTGGTCTAGGCTATGCCATTCGTAAAGTATATTAAGATGACTTCCACCCAGTTCGATCGCGTCAGTAAGTCGAGAAAAATTTTAAAGCCAATATCTCAAATTCCAATCAATTTCTCCTATATGTCGAGGACTGCTGAAACTACTCAAATATATATGTAAATATTAGAATATTTTTCTATCAGAGCTCCTGTATATTTAATCTTTTTTCGTATTTCATTCACTAGATTGAAAGGATACCAATACTTATTTTGTTAAAGCCTGGTTCTAACGGTCTCTTTAGCTAAACCGATAATTACTGAGACGTAAACACACCAACACCGGTTAGCTAGTGGTGGTGGGAAACAAATACAGACACAAAGACACATACACTTATATATTTATAATATATATATATATATATATATACATATATATATATATATAATAACATATATATATATATATATACTATATATATATATATATATATATTATATATATATATATATATGCACGATGGTTATATATATATATATATATATATACAATTGTTTTCTTCAGTTTCCGTCTACCAAATCGACTCATACGTCTTTGATCGGCCCGAGGCTATAGAAGAAGACATTTGCCCAAGACGCCACGCAGTAGGACTTAACTCGGAGCCATATGTTTGGGAAGCAAGCTTCTTACCGCACAGCCCTACCTGCGCATAGTGTATATTGTTTCCTTAGCCTTAGGGTTCATAAGTCTGGTTATTCGGAATCTTTGACGCATAAGTAACCGAAAACACATACTCCTGAATAAATTTTGAGGTGAGAGTTATATTGTTTGCATCAATCCCGCTATTTTACTTGTACTTTATTTTATTGGCCACGACGCAATGAAAGGCAAACTCCGCCTCAATCGGATTCGAAATCACAATGTAATGAGGCGGTATAAATTCTGCCAGCTTACCACCTTAGGTAATACTAGTTTCAAATGTTGACACAATTTAGGGGGAGTTTCTAAAAAATGAAATCCATCCGTACTGAACAAATACTCATTTTATCTAGCCGGAAGGATGAAAACCAAATTCTGTCCCAGTGCAGACTTGTATTCCCTCTGGATTAATATTTTTTCTGCCCTCCTTACGCAACATAAATCAGTAAGCGTCATGTTCTTTGTTCTTTGTTCCTTCTTGAGCCACACCTGTCTCATAAGGTCCGGTTTCCCGGTTTCCTTGGCGTATAGGTTCCCCACCTGGACGTCGCAGGTTGGTCCGTCGCAGGTGAGCTGCATGATGTAGAAGGAAAGAGTGAGAGAAAGTTGTGGCGAAAGAGTCAGCAGAAGTTCACCATTACCTTCTGTAGGAGCTGCGTGGAGCTTAGGTGTTACGCTCGTAAACACGCACATCGCTCGGTCTGAGATTCGAACCCGCGATCTCTCGACTGCAAGTCCGCTACTCTAACCACTAGGCCATGTGCCTCCACTAACAGCATTTAGGCTATGGAATTAAAAGTTAGGAGAATTCGTACAATTCATGTTAAAAAACAAAAATTACAATCCCTAGAAGTTTCCGCATATGAAATGACGCATTTATAAAGGCAAAATCTTGTTCAATATTTCCAATATCGGACACTATGTCCTCGATAGAATTTACTTAAAACTAAGTAACAATGTGCATCAATAGATTAAGTACACGTATATGAAGGAAGTGACGTAATTCGAGTTTGAAGCTCATTCGTCAGGAAGTATTCCCTGTTTTATAAGCAAAATAGAGAGAGGTATGAAATAAAATAGGGGTGGTGAGGACAAGAAATAAGTCATATATCGTGCATAATTTTCCTCTTACAATGAATGTTTGAGTGTATTTTACAAGATTATAATTTACTTCTACATTTCTTTAGATAGAAACCGGAATATAATTATATAGCTTTTATTGTTCATTACAGATTCTGTTTTCTTTTCTACATAATCTACACAAATGAGTATTGAGCTAGATTCTGTTCAAAATTTCTAAACATCGTATTTTGATTTGTTTATTACGTGAAGACATTTTTACTATAGTGTAGACAATACGATACATACATGCATACATGTGTGTGTGTGTAAGTATGTGTGCGTGTGTGTGTGTGTGTGTGCGTGTGTGTGTGTGTGTGTGTGTGTGTGTGCGTGTGTGTGTGTGATATTTACACATATATGGTATTGGTTTCATCTTTTAGCTACAATTTCGGGAAAGGGGCTTAATCGATTGCATCAACGCCAGGATCTAACAGGTATTTATTTTATTCACTCCGAAAGAATGAAAGGCAAATCAACTTTGGTGGAATTTGGAGTCAGAACTAGAAGAAGAACGTACATTCATTTGAATCTAGAGCTGTGTACAGCATCTAAGTTACTTCGTTCATTTCGAACGTGTGTTCAAATCCAGTGATAGAGATACGACCTTCTGTCTGTTATGAAAATATGGATGTAGACTCGGCGTTTAGTTTTGTTGAGAGATCGAAGAAAAAATAGAGCAAATTATGCAACAAAGAATATTTTCAAAGATATTTTCTCTGAAGTGTATACTTTCAGAGCTACTTATGTAGGCTTTACGTCATTTAAAAATAGTTTCAAATGACATTGTGTATTTCGTTGTTTTCTTGAAAATTCGTTCAGTTACCTAAACTCCAATTGTGGAAAGGTCCACGAGTAACAACAGTCATCATCATCATCATCATCATCATCATCATCATCATTATTATTATTATTACTATTATTAATGTTAAGGCGGCGATTTCGCAGAATCGTTAGCAGACATGGCAAAATTCTTAGTAGCATTTCGTTCGTTTTGTGCTTACGTTCTGATTTCAAATTCCACCGAGGTTGACTTTTCCTGTTATCCTTTCTGGGTCGATACAATAAGGAGCATTCGCGCACTGGGCTCGATGTATTCGACTAGCCTCATCTCCCAAAATCTCAGGTTGTTTGCCTTTACTAGAAATGATTTTTATTTTTAATGTGATTGTTGATGTTGCTTTTATGATAACCATCGTCACTGTTACCGTTATAGCCATCGTCATTATCACCATTATCGTTATTATTATCCTCCCTCTCATCATCCTCCTCTTCCTTTTAATCATCATCATCATCAACCTGATCATCAAATGCAAGATGCTCTGATCAATAAACAACGACATTCTATAAGTTTACATCGATTTTCGCAAATGTTTCCGACGAAAATTTTAATTTTTATCGTTATGATTGCTTAAGACATTAACGAGAGAAAAAAAATGAGGAGTTAAAAATTCTTAGTGTCTCTCCTAATTATAAAAGGTACAATTATTTCCTCCCACTCCGTCGTTGATGGCCAGCAAAACAATATTTTTTATTAAAAATGTCAATAAGTTTGACGTTTGGAGAGAGTGTGAGGGTAGAGAGACGGGGGAAGTTCGAAACAGTTATGGTAACAGTGGTTGTAGCAATACTTAAGCTGTCGTCTGTCTTGAAGATGTTGCTTGTCAAGGCGGCGCAAAACAACTTGTAAATAACAACGTGAGCAACAACATCAACAATGAAAACAACAAGAATAGCAGCAGCTGCTGCAGAAACGAACATAACAGTTTAACAGTGGTATAACCAGCAAAAAAAAAAAAACACGAAAAGAAAAATTTAGACGCTAGGAGGTGGAAAATATAAAAATGTTACCAACGATAAGAAGGTCAAGAATGTAAGGGAGATTTCGAATGGAACGAGAAACACCAATATAATGCCCAAGAAAGAAAGGGGAAAAACAACAACAATGAGACAAACAGAAGTTACAAGATTATAAACATAACTCTAGTAACAAAAACAATAACGGAACAAGATTAACATCAAAAAATTTAGCTTGAGTCACTAGCAGCTGGACTGAACACAAGATTCAGTTTAAATCTGACGTATAATCTTTACTAATACGAATATAAAGAGTCCTGAGATGTTGTTGATCTCCTTTCGATTCTTCGATCCATAATGGTAATAATGTAGTTTCCCATTTCTTTACATAGTTCTTTGCACTGATATTCTCAAGGTCTTTTGAACTGCATGTATTGGGTTATACAAGGTACACAATGCTGTGCTCCCTAGCATGGTATGTTTCGCCATATTCACAGTTGGTTGAAGATCCATCGAAACAAAGCAAATTTTGATCGTCGTACTTCCATTCTCAAGCCGCTGAGTG
>NC_043001.1:79207765-79215265 GCF_006345805.1 Octopus sinensis | reverse complement strand
ATATATATATATATATATAATATATATATATATTATATATATATAAATCTGTGTATATATATATGTATATATTTATATTTAGATATATATTCATATATATATATACATATATATATATATATATGTATATGTATGTATAGGGTCGATGGGTAAATTGTCACCATTTCATATTTTTTATTTCGCCCAAGCGCATTGTTTGTATGTGATTTAATCGACCAGGCAGAATAGTAGCGTCAGTGGGGCACTTTTTGTGAGAAGAACAGCACCATGACTCAATTCTCTCGGTCAGAAATTTGGAAACTGCATACTGTACTGGTTGGCATTCGCGGCAGAAACTCCAGTATGAAGATTTCACAGTGTTTGGGTGTCAAACTGAGGACAGTGGAATCTGAAGACACGTACCGAGAGTGATAAAAAGCAAACATCCAGAATCATGGTATTTGGAATGTTCACTAGTTATGCCTCCATTCATCTTCCCAAACGGCCTCAGACTCAACACGGAGGACTACACCAAGTACCTGGAGGAGATAGTGCGGCCCTTGCTGAAGAGAGTGGCTGGTTGGAAGACTATATATTTAGCAATAAGTCTCTGCACCATGCCACACAGCAGCAACTATGGCATACATTCTTCAAATTATAAATATTCGGAGTCGATGAATTAAGTACTAGCTAATCGACTGGCCCCCTCACCAAAAATTTTCAGTCTTGTGCCTAGAGACGAAAATAATACAAGGGGGCGTGCTGGTAGAATCGTTAGCGCACGAGGAAAAGGCTTAGGAATATTTCTTCCGGCCTTAGCTTCTGAATTCAACCTCCGCTGGTGTCAAGTTTCGTACTGGAATCGACGTAATATTCTACCCGCTCTCAAATTTCAGGTATTTTTTGTCTATATTGGAAATAACTATTATCATCAATGCAATATGTCACAATTTCTTCGCGTTTTTGTTATTGACCTTAAATCAAGTCTCAATTGAGCAGATATGAAGTCAACGAACATCTAGCATTGGTAATCCTGTTCATATTTACAGACAAGTTGAAAGGAAGATTATGTATGCAATTTATCCTTGCTACTTTAATACAAATAAGCCTGGTTTCAGGTAGATATGTCCAGTATTCTATTATCGATGCAGAAATAATGAAAGGCAAAACTTCCGGAAAAAATTCCACGTGTATTTTGCCCTATTTGTATCCATATTCTACAAAAGCTGGGCAATGGATTTAAAGAGGAGGAGAAAAGCGCTGGAAATAGATGTATAGTTCTAAAGAACAACAGGTGAGAAGAACTAATTAAAATGTTTAGCATGGCCTAGATTGATCGCATGAAAGCATTAGATAAACTAGCACACTTAGTCATTGCAGACATTCATTATAAATAAAATATTTTCAATTCTAACAAAATACTTCAATGATGCCATGACAAAAGAGGAAGCCAAAATTGAAGAAAAGATAATTAAATAAAGATGAGAGGGAATTTTTTAAAGAGACAGTATAACCTACTAATATTTTTCTTGGCTCGGACACTATTGAAATATTCCTTTGTAGTTTAGGCACAAGGCCCGAAGTTTTGGGGAGGGGGTCAGTCGATTAGATAGGCCCTCCCCTCAGTACGGAATTGGTACTTAATTCATCGACTCCGAAAGAATGAAAGGCAAAGTCGACCTCGGTGGAATTTGAACTAACGACGTAAAGACAGACGAAATAACGCTTAGCATTTCGGCAGGCGTGCTAACGTTTCAACCAGTTCGCCGCTGACACTATTCTTTTCTACTTTAGGCAAAAGGCCCGAAAGTTTTGGGGAGGGGGATAGTCGATTACATCGACCCCAGTAAGCAACTGGTACTAAATTTATCCTTTCTATTATAGGCACACAAGGCCCAAAATGTTTGGGGAAGGGAGCCAGTCGATTACATCGACCCCAGTACACAACTGGTACTTAATTTATCGATCCCGAAAGGATGAGGGGCAAAGTCGACCGTGGCGGAATTTGAACTAAGAAATACCTATTTCTTTACTACCCACAGACGGCCAAAAACAGAGGGGACAAACAAGGACAGACAGTAGGATTAAGTCGATTATATCGACCCAATTGCGTAACTGGTACTTAATTTATCGGCCCGAAATGATGAAAGGCAAAGTCGATCTCTGCGAAATTTGCACTCAGAGCTTAACGGCAGACGAAATACCGCTAAGCATTTCACCCGGTGTGCTAACGATTCTGCCAGCTCGTCGCCTTTAAAGACGGACGAAATACCTATTTCTTTACTACGCACAAGGGGCTAAACACAGAGAGGACAAACAAGGACGGACAAACGGATTAAGTCAATTATATCGACCCCAGTGCGTAACTGGTACTTATTTAATCGACCCCAAAATGATGAAAGGCAAAGTCGACTTCGGCGGAATTTGAACACAGAACGTAGCGGCAGACGAAATACCTACGTTTTTACTACCCACAAGGGGCTAAACACAGAGAGAACAATGAAGGACAGACAAACGGTTTAAGCCGATTACATCAACCCCAGTGCGTAACTGTTTCTTCTTTAATCGACACCGAAAGGATGAAAGGCAAAGTCAACCTCGGCGGAATAAGAACTCAGAACGTAGCGACCGACGAAATACCGCTAAGCATTTCGCCCGACGTGCTAACGACTCTGCCAGCTCGCCGCTTAGACTCGATTGCAATATTGTCACACGAAAATATGGATAGCTATTGACTACATAGAGAGTGGTGTCCAAAAGCTCTCCCATATTCATACGTGGCCGTTGGTGTAGTGCAGAGATTTTAAGCAGATGGTATGGCTGCCTTCATATAGAAAATATTTTATGAGTGAAGGCGCATGCTTTAATGCATAGCGTATTCGGCTCACGATCGAAAGGTCGTGAGCTTCATACTCGTCGGCGCGTTGAGCAAGATGCTTCATTACATGTTGCTCCAGGCCACTCAGCTGGCATGAATGAGTAGTACTTGTAATTCAAACGGACAGCCTTGTCACATTCCATTTCACGCAGAATCTCACTCTGAACTACGTGAAGTATACACTTGTCCGTGTAGTACTCAGCCACTTGTACGTTAATCGCACGAGCAGGTTTTTTCCGTTAATCGGATTAACTGGAACCCTCATTGTCGTAGCCGACGGAGTACCGGATAGTGCCATGCAAATTGTTCAGCATTGCACAGAGACGTGGACTCTTAACGTAGTTCTCTGCGTGTGACAGAGCGTGATAAGGCTGTCCGTTGGATTTTTGCCCGCTGAGTTGACTGGAGCAACGTGAAATAAAGTATCTTGCTCAAAGATACAACGCATCACCGAGAATTGAGCCCACAACCTTAGATTCATGAGTCGAATACCCTAACCACTAAGCAATGCGCCTCAATGACCCTATGCTATAAATCATCATTGTATGCATGATGCGAAATATTTACGAGGACACCCAGTTGAAAAACGTACATATAATTATTCATCATTTCAAACAAGACATATAAAAGACTGTTGGGATTAGAATGGCGTGGAATAGCTATTGTTAGATTTAGAAAATTAACAGGAATTTTAGAATATTGAATTAGATAGAAACGGGAATTAAAGAATTACGACGACACAACCTTTGCAAATACTTAAGAGCAAGAGAAATTGGTAAGATACAACTGACAAAGAAGCAAGAGACAATTAGAAAATGAATTATAGGAGGTCTAGACTTGTATTAAATTCTAAAATCAACACTACAAATAATAGACGTAAATATGCTTAACACACTTAGCTGCGGAATACAGTCAGAAAATAATAGTAATCATTTCCGTTATATGCACCAAGTCTGGAATTTTTCTGGGGAAGAAAATACAGATGAATTCATCGACATCGAAAGGAGGAAAGGCAAAGATGACCTCATTTGAATTTGAACTCGGATAATAAACCCCCCAAAATGCAGCAAAATATTTTGTCCAGTGCAGTAACGAAGCCACTAACTATTAATAATATAAATAGAAAATACCTGCAACACACCCAGAAGGAATGTGCCGACAAAAATAGAAAACTGATAAAAAAAACTGCAACAGAAAGACTAGAAAATTATTTAGGAAGAAGTACGAGAAGATCGATTCTTCTTTACTACCCACAAGGGGCTAAACACAGAGAGGACAAACAAGGAGAGATAAACAGATGAAGTCGATTATATCGACACCAGTGCGTAACTGGTACTTATTTAATCGATACCGAAAGGATGAAAGGCAAAGTCAAGCTCGGCGGAATTTGAACTCCGAACATAACGGCAGACGAAATACCTATTTCTTTACTATCCACAAGGGGCTAAACACAGAGAGGACAAACAAGGACAGACAAACGGATTAAGTCGATTATATCTACCCCAGTGCGTAACTGGTACTCATTTAATCGACCCCGAAAGGATGAAAGGCGTAGTGGACCCCGGCGGAATTTGAACTCAGAGCGTAACGGCAGACGAAATACGGCTACGCATTTCGCCCGGCGCGCTGACGTTTCTGCCAGCTCGCCTAAGTTTAACAAAATTGTGAATAAAAGATAGAAGACATTAAATGTAAGGAAACTATAAAATACGAACTGGAAATTACAGCGAGGAAAAAAGAAAACTTTTTCACAAATCATTATCATCCTCAACACAAGAAACTACAGCGGTAGCAGCAAAGGCGACCGCGACGGCATGATAATATCACTAAACGATTACGAACAACGGAAAAGTATGATCTGTCTCCCTATTCGCCTAAAGCTTGTAATGGCACTCTTCCAAGATTTGAATTGACTCTGCAAGCAAATGTTTAAAAAATGTCCTCCTTGACCTTAACTTCATAATCGTCATCATGGTTGTTATCATGATCGACGTCGTCGTCGTCGTCATCATCATCATCATCATCGTCATCGTCGTCATCGTCGTCATAATCGACATCGTCATCAGCGAGCTGAAAGAGCCACGTCGGACACAATGCTTAGCATCATATGTTTCAGTTTTACGTTCTGAGTTCAAATGCTACCATAATCACCTTTACCACTCATCTTTTCGGGGTCCATGAAATGAGTAAAAGTTGACCGCTACCGCTGAGGGCCTATGTAATCGAGAAGCTACCTCCCCAAATATTTCTGTCCTTGTACATATTATTATTATCATTATTATTATTATTATTATTATTATTATTATTATTATTATTATTGATTGAGTGAGAGCTCAGTGCATGCCATCAAAGTGATATTGGAGTACAAATATACGAAAGCCAGTATACCCATCATGACTACTCGTCTGATAAAGGTACACCAGGCACATGCATCACAACGATATGTGCGCAATATGGTTATTTCATATTAAGAAAAATAGCGCATGACCTTGCAGGTTAGGTCCAGTTAGATTTGGGGGGGGGTATTCGAGTAGCCCATCCCGCTCAAAAGGTCCCTGAATAAGGGTTGTTTAAGGATTTTGAGCAAAACACCCATGTTCCAAAGGTGAATTAACTAAACCCCAAAGAATTCCTTTAAATATATGTTTATGCTGCTCACCCACTAATTCTGCTCGTGATCAGAGATGCACATATCGTCATCCACTAAGGGACATGCTCAACTGGTTAAAGTCAAACAACTGACAAGCAAATCTGTGGTATTGAGCAGAATATTTGCTGTAGCCCATCTTTTATACCAAGACAAAACAATGTACATGATACTTCTAATCAGTTAAGATCAGAAGCCATGAGAGCCACTGTCTGGTACTGCATCAGGGCATTTATTATTATTATTATTATTATTATTATGATTATCATTATTATTATTATTATTATTATTATTATTATCCTCCTCCTCATCATCATCATTATTATTATTATTATTATTATTATTATTATTATTATTATTATTATTATTATACACAGAACAGATTCATCTGTTGGAAAAGAAAATGCATGAAATCGAGCCACTACAAGTAACTTTACCTGCAAAGAACCCTCCTAAATATCTTAGCCGTACTTAATAACGCAGTTTTATGAAGATCTACTAAACTAGGTTTTATTACTATTTCCTCTATCCATCTGTTTAAATTTTTGGGGGTAGTTCGTAATGCACCTTACTAGTATATATTTTACCCGCACATTCCGTAGTCTCCGTAATTCAGTGGCAAGGACCTGGTACTTTGCTATTTTTTTTATACTTCTCATTGATTTATTTATCATTTGGAACTGTAAAGTCAATTACCTGGCAGTTTCTATTCCTTGTCTACTAGTGTTAAATCAGGATCAGGTCTTGTATCTTCTATTACTCTGTCAGTTTGAATGTTAAATTCCCACAACATCTGATATTTCTTACTTTCTAGTACTTTACTATGTTCTTGTTCATACCATTTATTGTCAAATCCCAGCTTCCTATATAACTTCCAATAGATTACCCTCTCTAGGTAGTGAATGTCTTTTCTTCTATGCTCTATGTGCAGGCAAGCTACATTCAATTTCTATATGAGTAACACTTTTTTTTGTTTTTTGTCCTAACTTGTTCACTTTCCAGGCTTCTAATGAGATCTTGTCTTAAGGACTTCACTTTATTTTGAAATCTCTTTTTCACATTTTCTCCTTTCTAATTTTCCCTTGTGGAATATCTAATCTTCTAGTCACTACTACTCCGCCTGCATAGATCAATAAGTTAGTGTCTCATTATTTTCGCTGTTACCATTAGAGTTTCTTGGCAAACACTTTTCTCTCATAAACTGAGGTAAGGTAACTTTAGTCACCTTCATCATCGCCTCTAGTATTTTTCGACATTTGATAGTTTCAAGTAATTTTCTATTGCATCACTCGCAGTCCTTTTGTGTTGGTGAGGTGAGTGCTACTTTCTTTTCTGTGGGAAATATTGTATTGCATCAGTATCTTTTGTTACGGTGTTTGTTTTGAGTCTTTTGTTGTAATTTTTGCTTAGTGGGTTGTTTGTGCAGTGCGGGTTGTGTTCTGTTGGGTATCAGATTTTTATGACACATGTTGTGGCCTTTGTTTGAGTATATTCCTGTATGTTTTATAGGATTGTTGCATAGTAGTGTGTGTGTAAATCATAAATCAACCATTTCATAGTATTCATGGCTATCTGTCCATCTTTCTTTTATTGTTTTTTTTTAAATTTTTGGTGGGGGTTATTTTTGTTATGGGATCCGTCTTTGCAGTGTTTACGTTTTGAAAGAAAACCACTCATGGACATGTATTGATGTTTCTTTCGTATTTACAACTTTTATTGATGTATAAGCGTATTTATAATTTTTATTGATGTATAAACGAGAAGAACCAGCAGTGTGCATATATAAATAGAGGCTGTGTTTAATTATGAATGGATTCATACGTGATTAATATGTGATTAAAAAATTTACTCACGTTTGTTCGTAAAGTGGTTTTGCAGTCCATGGGTTTACATTTTTAAGCACTTGTTTTAGTCATTTGACTGCAGCCATACGACCACGCTCTCATACGACCATGCTGTTTGCTATTCTATTTACTACATGAGTTTATTCTTGTAT
>NC_043001.1:79195265-79205265 GCF_006345805.1 Octopus sinensis | reverse complement strand
CCTTGACTAGGATGAGGGAAACAATATAAAGACAAACATAAAGCGTTCACATATAATGAAATGATAACAAAAAAAATGAAGGTAAATATATACTGTAAACAATGGACAGGGAGCACGGTCACGTTCACATCGACCATTTCCTCTGCCGTAAGGCTTAATTTCCAACACGTCAGCTGAATTCAATTCGTCTCCAGTCGAAAGACGCCTGTTATGTCCTGTTATTATTATTATTTTTGTTTTTTTTGTATTATTTTTGTATTTATATTCGGTAACATCGTCCGTTTTTCCGTCCTTGTTTCATATACAGTCGATCCTTTTTGTGATGCATGTGCCTAGTGTACCCTTATCAAACGGGTAGTCATGATAGGTATACTGGGCTTCGTATATTTTACCCTAGTGTCACTTTGATGGCATGCCCTGGTCTCTCACTCAATAATAATAATAATGATGATGATGACAATAATAATAATAATAATAATAATAATAATAATAATAATAATAATAATAATAATAATATTGACTTCATTGATTTGCCACCTTGACTAGGATGAGGGAAACAATATAAAGACAAACATAAAGCGTTCACATATAATGAAATGATAACAAAAAAATGAAGGTAAATATATACTGTAAACAATGGACAGGGAGCACCGTCACGTTCACATCGACCTTTTCCTCTGCCGTAAGGCTTAATTTCCAACACGTCAGCTGAATTCAATTCGTCTCCAGTCGAAAGACGCCTGTTATGCCCTGTTATTATTATTATTTTTGTTTTTTTTGTATTATTTTTGTATTTATATTCGTGTAACATCGTCCGTTTTTCCGTCCTTGTTTCATATACAGTCGATCCTTTTTCCAAGGAATCTAATGCTCTTAGCTTAGTTTTTACTTGGGGCTGGCCAGATTGGACCAATCTGAAGATTAATCAGCCGAAATTGCGAGGATGATCCGGTTCTTGACTGAAGATTAAAGGCTTCGAATGATCCGTCCGTGTTTTTTGTATCGTCTATCTAGATGTTTTGTGTTCTTGTCCCATTTTGTATTTTTTTATATATATATATATATAGTATACAAAGATATATAAAAAAGAGAAAAAAGAATATAGAGGAAGGATAATACAGATGTATTCCTCCTGATACGGGATGACCACTAGGAATAATCGAGGAACCCCAGTCACGGAGATTTCCCTAAACACCAAGATTAAGTGCCCTCTCCAATTCCTTCTCACCGACTCACAGGTCTACACTGAGAGAGGTACAATCCCCTATTGCTATTTTCCCAACTTTTACCTACCTTTCAATAAACTCACTTGAGGGAGCACTTCCCTCTCCACTTTCAATTTCGTCCTAGGTACAAAGCCTGAAATTTGGTGGGGGAGAAGACTAGTCGAATACGTCGACTCCAATGTTTTACTGGTACTCATTTTATCGACTCCGAAAGGTTAAAAGGCAAAGTCGACCTCAGCGGAATTTTATCTCAGGACGTTGCGGCAGTTAAAATACTTCTAAGCATTTCACCCGGCGTGCTAATGATTCTGCCAGCTCGTCGCTTTAATAATAATAACAATAATAAAAATAATAATAATAATAATAATAAATATAATAATAATGATAATAATGATAATAATAATAATAAATAATAATAATAATAATAATAATAATAATAAAATAAATATAATAATAATAATGATAATAATAATAATAATAATAATAATAATAATAATAATAATAATAATAATAATAAAAGCGAAAAAAAAAAGCGCACGAGCAATTGGCTGATAGGTGGGAGGAGAAACCTCTGCACGGCAAATATGTGACCCGCAGCAAACAAGCTGATGTTGACCAGAAGCAAACCCATCAGTGGCTACGGAGCTCAGGGCTAAAAGCAGAGAGCGAAGGTTTCATCCTGGCTGCTCAAGATCAAAGCCTATTAACCCGGAACTACCAGGCCAATGTGATGAAAAATGGAGCAGACCCAAAATGCCGATTCTGCAACGACATGATTGAAACAGTGGACCACCTAATTTCTGGATGTGAAGTCTTAGCACCAGTGGAGTATAAATTAAGACATGACAGAGTTGGCCAATATCTCCACTGGCTAATAAGTCGGCATTACAATATCAAAACTGCCGACAAGTGGTATAATCACCACCCTGAGGCTGTAACTGAAGGAGAAAATGTAACCATTCTGTGGGACTTTCCAGTACATACAGACCGAACCATCAAGGCCATAAACCAGATATTGTTGTGAAAGACCAAAACAATAAAGTTTGCTTATTGATCGACATGAGCATCCCCTGTGATCATAATATCTCAGCGAAAGAGTTGACAAGCTCAGAAAATATAAAGACCTACTCATTGAAATTGAGAAAATGTGGCATCTCAAGGCGGTTACAATACCAGTGATCGTAGGAACACTAGGAATGATCAAGAACGGAACCGAAAATTATATGAGAATGATCCCTGGCTTACCATCCCTGCAAGAAGTGCAAAAGATTGTCTTAACTGGTACATCACACATATTGAGAAGAGCATTGTCGATGTGAGAACTGTTGCTGCTCATGTATTTTAATTTAACTTTAAAAAAAAAAAAAAAAAATGAACGAACTACTGAGTTTGGTTTAATGGCCTACCAATGTATACTATGAGTTTCTTTGCCCTAGGAGTCGGGAAGACACTCGGCAAGAAATGGAAGCAAATTTGAAAGAAGAAAAAAAAGTAATAATAATAATAATAATAATAATAATAATAATAATAATAATAATAATAATAACATATTAAGATTAAGATTAAGATTATATAGGATTATTAAGATTATATAAGACTGATGTAAGTCCTCCAGAAGTTATAGAGAAACAAAATACAAGAGTGCCATAGTTAACATGTGAAATTGGTTGAAAGACATTTCAGAATCGAGCCTGCCTTCCACAGCTTCAAAAATTACATGTCAGTCTACTTATTTTTTTACTTTTTTCTTTTTTAAGATTATATAGGCCTGAGGCACGCTAGATGCCAAAATATCGTTCAACCAATTTCACATGTTAACTATGGCGCTCTTCTAATTATTTCTCTATATCTTCTGGAGGAGTTACCTCAGTCCTATATGATAATAATAATAATAATAATAATAATAATAATAATAATAATAATAATAATAATAATAACAATAATGATAATAATGGTATCATATTTTTCCACGAGGCTGCTATTTTGGGGGAGGGGATAAGTCGATTACATCGACTCCAGTGTTTTATTAGTGCTTAATTTATCGACCCCGAAAAATGAAATGCAAAGTCGAGCTCGGCGGAATTTGAACGCAGTACGGGAAGACGAACGAAACACCATTAAGCTTTTTGCCCTGCGTGCTAACGATTTTGCCAGCTCACCACCTTAATAATAAAAACAATAACAACAACAACAACAATAATAATAATAATGATAATAATAATAATAATAATAATAATAATAATAATAATAATAAATGCCCTGATGCAGTACCAGGCAGTGGCTCTCATGGCTTCTGATCTTAACTGTTTGGAAGTGTTATCATGTACATTGTTTAGTCTTGGTATAAAAGATGGGCTACAGCAAATATTCTGCTCAATACCACAGATTTGGTTGTCAGTTGTTTGACCATAACCAGTTGAGCATGTCCCTTAGTGGCTGACAATATGTGCATCTCTGATCACGAGCAGAAGTAGTGGGGGAGCATCATAGCCATGTGTTGAGAAGGATTCTTTGGGGTTTGAATAATTCACCTCTGGAAACATGGGTGTTTCGTTCAACGTCCTTAAACAACCCTTATTCAGGGACCTTTTCAGTGGGATGGGTTACTCGATCTGAAGAAAATTCTAACTGGGCTCCACCTGCAAGGTCATGTGCTGTTTATCTTGATATGAGATCACCATGTCGCGCACATATGGTTGTGATGCATGTGCCTGGTGTACCCTTATCAGACGGGTAGTCATGATGGGTTTACTGGGCTTCGTATATTTTACCCCAGTGTCACTTTGATGGCATGCTCTGCTCGCTCACTCAATAATAATAATAATAATAATAATAATAACAATAATAATAATCCTTTCTATTGTAGGGCCAAGGTCTGAAATTTAATGAGAGGGAGCCAGTCGATTATATCGACTATAGTACGCAACCGGTCCTTAATTTATCGATCCCAAAAGATGACCCCGGCGGAAATTGAACTTAGAACATAAAGAAAGACGAAATACCGCTACGCATTTCCTCCGGCTTGCTAACGATTCTGCCAGCTTTCCATTTTTAATAATAATAATAATAATAATAATAATAATAATAATATAATAATAATAATAATAATAATAATATAATAAATGCCCTGATGCAGTACCAGGCAGTGGCTCTCATGGTTCTGATCTTAACTGATTGGAAGTGTTATCATGTACATTTGTTTGTCTTGGTATAAAAGATGGGCTACAGCAAATATTCTGCTCAATACCACACAGATTTGCTTGTCAGTTGTTTGACCTTAACCAGTTGAGCATCCCTTAGTGGCTGACGATATGTGCATCTCTGATCACGAGCAGAAGTAGTGGGGGAGCATCATAGCCATGTGTTGAGAGGGATTCTTTGGGGTTTGAATAGTTCACCTCTGGAAACATGGGTGGTTCTTTCAACATCCTTAAACAACCCTTATTCAGGGACCGTTTGAGCGGGATGGGCTACTCAAACCAAGAAAATTCTAACTGGGCCCCACCTGCAAGGTATGTGCTGTTATCTTAATATGAGATCACCATGTCGCGCACATATGGTTGTGATGCATGTGCCTGGTGTACCTTTATCAGACGGGTAGTCATGATGGGTATATTGGGCTTCGTATATTTTACCCCAGTGTCACTTTGATGGCATGAACTGCTCTCTCACTCAATAATAATAATAATAATAATAATAATAATTGAGCATGTCCCTTAGTGACTGACGACATGTGCATCTCTGATCACGTGCAGAAGTAGTGGGGGATTTATGCCCTGATGCAGTACCAGGCAGTGGCTCTCATGGCTTCTGATCTTAACTGATTGGAAGTGTTATCATGTACATTTTTTTGTCTTGGTATAAAAGATGGGCTACAGCAAATATTCTGCTCAATACCACAGATTTGCATGTCTGTTGTTTTACCTTAACCAGTTGAGCATGTCCCTTAGTGGATGACGATATGTGCATCTCTGATCACGAGTAGAAGTAGTGGGGGAGCATCATAGCCATGTGTTGAGAGGGATTCTTTGTGGTTTGAATAATTCACCTCTGGAAACATGGGTGGTTCTTTCAACATCCTTAAACAACCCTTATTCAGGGACCTTTTGAGCAGGATGGGCTACTCAACCTGAAGAAATTTCTAACTGGGCCCCACCTGCAAGATCATGTGCTGTTTATCTTGATATGAGATCACCATGTCGCGCACATATAGTTGTGATGCATGTGCCTGGTGTACCCTTATCAGACGGGTAGTCATGATGTGTATATTGGGCTTCGTATATTTTACCCCAGTGTCACTTTGATGGCATGAACTGCTCTCTCACTCAATAATAATAATAATAATAATAATACAACCGCATCAGCATGAGCATCAGCAATAATCCTTTCAACAAGAAGCGCAAGGTCTCAAATTCAGGGGAAGGGATTAACTCGATTACATCGACCCCAGTGCGTGAATGGTTTTTCGAACCGGAAAGAATGAAATGCAAAGCCAAACCCCGCGGCATTTGAACTAAGAACGTGAAGACAAACGAAATACCTATTTCTTTACTACGCACAAGGAGCTAAACACAGAGGAGACAAACAAGGACAGACAAACGGATTAAGTCGATTACATGGACCCCAATGGGTAACTGGTACTTAATTTATCGACCCCAATAGGATGAAAGGCAAAGTCGACCTCGGCGGAATTTGAACTCAGAACGTAGCGGCAGACGAAATACCACTGAGCATATCGCACAGCGTGGTAACGATTCTGCCAGTTTCCCGCCTTAATAATAATAATAGTAATAATGATAATAATGATAATAATAATAATAATAATAATAACAAAAACAATAATAATAATAATAATAATAATGATGATGATGATGATGATAATTATAATAATAATAATAATAATAATAATAATAATAATAATAATAATAATAATAATAATAATGATAATGATAATTGTAATAATAATAATAATAATAATAATAATAATAATAATAATAATAATAATACAACCGCTTCAGCATAAACACGAACAATAATAACAATAACACCAACATCTTCTCTTGGACTACCACCACCAATAACAAAATAAAGCACCACTACACTAAGAAGCCACAAAGACCATCATGATTATCATATAATCCAACGTACCATTACTGGCAACGGTAACGATAACAGTAGTCTTCTCAGCAGCTATGATAACAACAACATTGGCATGAATATAACAACAAAAATAACGAAAACATAGCATGTAACAAGACGAGGAACATCAACAGCATCACCAAAGTAACAGCCGAGGAAAAACATGGCGGACAGATATTGAATTACAGAGAGGAGAAAAAAAGAAAGTCAGTGAAAATGCAGAGAGGAAAGAAGGAGAAATGATGCATCTTTGGAGAATAGATGGTTACATGGTGTGAATGTTTTAAATCGCAGGAGGAAGGTGTTAGGGATGGAGAAGTTTGGAGATTGGAATAAGGAGAGGTTGGGATCTATGAAGGTAATGAAGATGCCGTTGATGATGACGGCCGCGACGGCGATGATGAGGATGATGATGATGACGATACTGAAATATGTTCTTTTTGTTCAGGTTGCTGTTGTTGTTATTGA
Organism: Octopus sinensis; assembly: GCF_006345805.1. Classification (NCBI taxonomy): domain Eukaryota; kingdom Metazoa; phylum Mollusca; class Cephalopoda; order Octopoda; family Octopodidae; genus Octopus; species Octopus sinensis. The sequence continues at coordinate 79,198,432 of NC_043001.1, read as the reverse complement.
TGCTGCTGCTGCTGATGATGATGATGGTGACGAGGTCTATAATGGTGGTGGATGTGTTCACCAGGAGGAGAATGAAGATTGAAATAATAATGAATGTGTGGACTTATTGATATCAAAAGATATTCATGATGGCGAAGATAGCAATGATGATGATGATGATGACGTTAATGAAATCGAACATTAAATGATGATGATGATGATGATGATGAGGATGGTGGTGGTGGTGGTGATGATGATGATGATGATGATGATGATGATGATGATGATGATGTCTACGACTACATTGCTGTAGGACAATGACATGTTGATCAATGCCATTTTCTTGTTGCTATTGTTGTTGCCGTCTTTTAGCATTACATGGGTGCAATTCAGATATTTGTGCAATGAGCACCTGCAAGTCCTTGTCACTTCCTCACTGTCTCTTTAGTTGTTACTTCTTATCTATTTATTTATTTATTTATTTATTTATTTATTTATTTTTGTCTTTTCGTCCTGACCAGTCTTTTTTTTTTGTTTTTATGTTGTTGTTGTGGTTTTTGCTGTTTAGTACACAATCAGCTTCGGCAGTGATCAAACAGAACAATGTTCAAAATGTTTATTTCAGACATGCCAATCCCGTCTTTCGTATTTGCACAAGCAACTCTGGACTACATTATCCGATGCGATCTGTTTTTCAAAACTGTAGAATATGATTTGATTTAAGGGGTACTTATCTACTATCTCCATCTGATGGAGTGTCCACTTCAGGTATCCCACGTTGGCACACAGTTGATTATCGCTATGTTTATTCTTAACGCTGAGACTTTTACTGTTGTCTTTGTCATGTTGATGTATTTTCTGATGGTGATGTTCTCTCTTTAGCTATTGTCATGTCTTTTAGCGTTGTCATGTCTTTAGGTGTTGCCATGTCTTTTACTATTTTTGGCCTTTCGTGTTGCTTTTATGCCATTATTTTTATGATTCTCTTCTATTGTTGTAGTTCACGTCGTTGTAAATACTGCCAAAAACTTTTTCCCTGCTTTACCTTACCTAAGGCAGAAAAATCTTTACGGTTTCCGTGCCATTGCATTTTTAGAATGAATCTTTTTGTTCTCATTTAACTTAGCATCTGTCCTAAATATTCTTCTTTCTTTTTTCTCCGTTAATTCAGCATCTGACCTAGATTATTTTTTTTGTCTGGAATTGGTCAAGATTATTTCCAGATATAGAAATATGATCAGTGCATTAAAATATATTGTATCACTTCTCCTCGATCATTTTCCTACGCAGTGAAAGCTGTAGCGACTGCATTCATATTATATCGACCAGAAACATCGAACCAAAGACAGAGCTGTGCTGGTTGTTGTGTGGTTGAGAAGTTCAAGTGCAGCCGAACGGTTTTGGTTCATTTTCAATGCACAGTTTGGACGGGTGTCTTTCACTACTGCCCCGGGCAAACCTATGACATGTCTGTCAATTTGGTAGTCGGAAACTCTGGAAATACGTCATAGATATGTGTGTGTATTTTTATTTGTGACTCTCCTCTCCACCACTTGACAGCCGGTGTTGCTTTGTTTACAACACCGTAATGTAGGAGAACGATAAAATAATTGCCATGCTTTAAAATGAATAGTGCTTCGGGTTATTTTCAACTAAATACTTAAAGACCGAACTCTAGCATGAACGCCGTCGGATGACTGAAATAAGTAAAAGAAAAGAGAATGATACACTCGAGATGCGAAATAGCAAATGAATTTCACTCAAATTCTACATACCACTAATCGTATTAGCAGAACAGCCACTTTTGATCATAGCTTTGCTGGATCAGAGTTCACCTATAGGTATTTTATGCCACAGGAAAAACAAAAGCAGTCGAAATCACAGCAACTAATTTATTCTTTCCTACACTAGGCACAAGGCCCGAAATTTTCGGGGGAGGGGTCCAGTCGATTAGATCGACCCCACTACGCAACTGGTACTTATTTCATCAACACTGAAAGGATGAAAGGCAAATTCGACCTCGGAGGAATTTGAACTCAGAACATGTAGACAGACGAAATACCGTTTGGCATTTCGCCCAGCGTGCTAACGTTTCTGCCAGCTCACCGCCTTTTGAGACCAATTTTTTATTAACTCCCTTCTGGCAACGATGACCAACAAAACCAGGCTTGAAATCAACGCCCGAATTTCTTGTTGTAAAATGATGTGGCAGAATATTCGAGTTTCTCCTTTATCTTCCATTAGAGTTACTACAGTCGTGTTCCGCTGCTTTCTTGTGATGACTCAAATTCTATAAAAAAAAACCCAACAAATTGTGAAGTCTTATTTCAACAAATTCTTTACTATCTTTCATATATTCCTGGTGGTTCACCTAAATGCGTGATCCTTTTTGTTTCTTTGCTTTTTCTTCCAGGTGTTGTTACTCTTTTGGTTTTTGAAATTCTTGTTATATTTGGCTCTGTTTGTTTGCTGTGCTGTTCCGACAGATCTTTAGTTTTTTAATTTTTTGTTTGTTTGTTCAGAAGTGTAAAGGCCTTTGACCAAGTATTAAGGGTGCTGTTCCCGCGGTCACTAGATCGTAGATTTGATTTCAGGACGATGCAATGCGATGCGCTCTTCTGGGAAAACATTTCATGTCACATCGCTTCAGTTCACTCAGCTGTAAAGGAGAAACCCTGCTACCGACTAACGTACCATCTGAAGGGAATGTTGTGACCTCGGTCAATTATGCACCATAAAACCGGATTACCCGCCCTATGTATTCTGCGACCTTCAATGATCTCTTGAAGCCTTTCCGGCCGATGCCATTAATATTTGGTATAAAAATAGTGAAAATCATTGACTGTAAGTAAGTGTGGTAATTCAAGCCGGGTGCCACTCTTTTGTGGAAGAATTTATGAAAGAGATCAGAAAAATGACATGGAAAAGACATATAAAACTGGTACAGTGCATCGGGTGGGCTTGCTGAAACCATTTGTCAAAAACCTAGGCGTTACTCCCCTTGATGTAGCCTAATTCTTAGTCGGAAAATTGGCAGAATTCTTGCCAACCGCAGCAAGTGATGCAATAGAGAGTTACTTGAAACTATCAAATGTCGAGAAATAATAGTGGTGATGACGATGGTGACGAACGTTACCTTACCGCAGTTTATGAGAGAAAAGTGTTTGCCAAGAAGCACTAATGGTAAC
>NC_043001.1:79175265-79190265 GCF_006345805.1 Octopus sinensis | reverse complement strand
GTATCAATTTATTATGCCGAACACTCACGTTACTGTGAAGTAAACAAGCCAGCATCGTTTGCCAAGTGCTGGTGGCGAGCAAGAGCAAACACGATGACACGCATATTTATGTGTGTATGTGTTTATGAGTGTGTGTTTGTGTGTGTGCGTGTGTGTGTAGTTATCTGGCGGACTTCCTTACAGTTTCCGTCTACCAAATTCCCTCACAGCATACTGGAGTAAATTGATTGCCCCTGAGCTACAAGAGAAGGCTCTTGCTCAAATTACTGCTGAGTGCGTTTGAACCACACGCCTATAGTATGTGTATCCATGAGTATGTGCGTGTGTGTGTATGTGTGTGTGTGTGTGTGTGTGTGCGTGACCGTTTGTGTGCATGTATGCATGTCTCTTTGTGTGTCTCTGTATGTGTCGCAGGTTGTCTACGCCGGGGACTGTTTTGATAACAAAGACCCCTGCAAATATATCTATGAAGTAAAGGTCCTAACAAGCAGGAATGCCTGTAGTCGCAAGTTAAACTGTTAAATTGATTATTTTAAACGAAATAAACGGCATTCCTTTTGCCAAGCATATGGCAATACGTAGAGTTTCTGATTGGAAAAGTTTGACACACTTTTGTGGGAGTCATAAAAATATAGATAGATAGATAGATAGATAGATAGATAGATAGATAGATAGATAGATAGATAGATAGATAGATAGATAGATAGATAGAAAAACAGACAGATTGATAGATAGATACATACTTACATAGACAGATATATATATCTGCCTTTAATGGAATTATCTCCAATATTTCATGAGTATAACCTCACCCACTAAGATGTCTAGAGAACTCATATGTATTTTAGCATTTGAGTACGGGACACTTTTATCTGCTGCAATTTTTGCAACTTGTAATAAAGCCTGTCTTTGTATGAAACAATTGTACTAAAAACTAATCCATTCTTGTTGCTTCTTTCTCGTATATATATATATATATATAGGTAGATAGATAGATAGATAGATAGATAGATAGATAGATAGATAGATAGATAGATAGTAGTTCATGTAGTTTAAATTAAATCTTAGAATGGAGGAAAAATTACCAGCATTTAGAAAGTAACCCATATTCCCTTTCGTCTTGTAGCCCCATTTAACAAGAACCCCGCTCTTGTGTATATCGTACTCTAGAAAATAAACAAAAGAAACATGAGAAAGTGTACATAAGATAGTAACTTACGCCATCATGCGTACATTTCACAAACAAGAAACATCATCAATTACCTAATGTAAATTATCTGTATTGTCAAATCTCCAGAGACATGTAATTTGTATACATAACATTACTGCACTCTCAACTTGTTGACAGAAGTAACCTTTATAGGGAAAGCAACTATTTTCTTAATATACCTACTTGTTCTAAATTATCATTATTCAAATTATTAATCTGAGTTGAAATTCTGCCGAGGTAGACATTCCTTTTCATTCTTTTGGTGTCGTTAAATTAAGAAATACTGGGGTCGATGTAATCGATTAGTCCCCTCCCCCAGAATTTCAGTTCTAGTGCTTATAGTAGAAAAGATTATTGTTATTATTATTATTATTATTATTATTATATTATTATTATTATTATTATTATTATTACAAAGGCGGCGAGCTGGCAGAAACGTTAGCACGCCAGGTGAAATGCGTAGCCGTATTTCGTCTGTATTCACGCTCTGAGTTCAAATTCTGCCGAGGTCGACTTTGCCTTTCATCCTTTCGGGGTCGATTAAATAAATACTAGTTACGCACTGGGGTGGAGTAATCGACATAATCCGTTTGTCTGTCCTTGTTTGTCCCCTCTGTATTAATCCCCTTGTGGGTAATAAAGAAATAGGTATTTAGCACGTCGCTACATTCAGAGATCAAATTACATCGAGGTTCATTTTGCCTTTCATCCTTTCGGGGATCGATGAAATAAGTAGGCTCTTCGACTAAAAGGAACACAGAAATAAACAGGGATAGAAAACAGAAAAAGGTCTAGTGGCTAACGATCTGTCATTGCGAATGCCGGATAGAGGGATCACACAGGAAAGCTAGGAAGAAGGGGAGACAATAAAGTTGTGGTGATCCCAAAACGAAGGTGCACGTGCCTGTGTATGTGTGAAGGTGCACGTGCGTGTGTATGTGTGTATGTGCGTGGAGAAGGGGCTGGTGACCTTGATGTGTGCGTGTGTGCATGCGTAGGTACTGGGAAGGGGTCAGTGCTAGTGTGGGTGGGGTGGTGTGATGTGGTTTATTATGTGGTGTGGTGGTTTTGGGGGTGTGGAGGAAGGCGAGAGTGAGGGAAGTAAGGGTGGTGTCTAAGGGATGGTGTAGGGTTGAAGGTAGATATAGGGATGGTGGTGTTAGAATGTGTAAGGTTGGGTAACGAGGGAGGGGTGACGATAAAGCGAGAGGATGGAAGGGAGACGGTGGGTAGGAGTGAAGAGAGGAAATAGGTGCCAGTGCAAGAGAGGAGTGGTGGGTGGCAGGAAGTAGGTGTGAGAGGAAGCGAGGAGAGAGGAGGAAGGTTAGATGAAGAAAGGGGAAGAGTTGAGCCCATGCAGTGCAAAGGAGCGAAGAGAGAAGATTAATTCCTGCGCACGATGAAGACGGGAGTCCGGATGGCACCTGTGCAAGGAGAATCCAAACACAGATATGTGTTGTAAAGTGTGACCGGTAGAGTGGAAATAGCGCGAGACGGGGGCGCCGACGCCGAGTCTATACATATATATACGCATTCTTCTTTCAGTTTCCGTCTACCAAATCCACTCACAAGCTTTTGGTCGACCCGAGGCTATAGCAGAAGTCATGTGCCTAAGGTGCCACCCAGTGGTATTGAACCCGGAACTATGGGACTGGGAAGCAAACATGTTACCACACCGCAACGTTTGTGCCTATATGGATAGCAGAATCTTTAGTCCTCCGGGTAAATTGAGATATTTGCTTAATATATGTATGACGCAAACAATTATTCTTTTCTACTCTAAGCACAAGGCCCGAAATAAGGCCATTCGATTAGATCAACCCTAGTATGCAACGACTCCGAAAGGATGAAAGGCAAAGTCGACCTCGGCGGGATTTGAACTCAGAACGTAAAAAACAGACGAAATGCTGATAAGCATATTGCCCGGCGTACTAACCTTTTTTTACCAGCTCGCTGCCTTAAGGCGCGAACAATTATTGACATAATACACTTTTTCAGTGACCAATTGACCGCATTTTTGTTGTTGTTGTTGTTGTTATTCTTTCACTTCTCAGAGCTTCAAATATCTTCCGTTATATTTTCTTCTTTATCAATAAATCTGCTGTCTCCAGGGCAAGTGACATCTATAGTCGGTCGCGGTGTTTCTTCCATGGCGCTGGTTTAAATTAATTACCCACACAATACTTACTTTCTCAACAAAATTAGTCGATTCCAATGGCCCAATTGCGAAACGAACTACAAAGAAAATCTTTATCTCAGTCGACACGTCAACTATTCTAACACCATTCCAGATTCCTTCCCAACATCCCTTCTATAATTCACTTTCTCCTAACATTCTCCTAATCATTCCACAAAGAATTGCTTAAACAAATTTGCTCTATAACCACATAATTCCATTGCATAGCACCTTGGGCAAGTATCTTCTATTTCAGCCCAGCGCCGACCAAAACTTTAGGTGTGGATTTCATAGACAGAAACTGAATGACACACACACACATACACACACACACACACACACACACACACACACACACACACACACACACACACATCCCATATATATGTATGTATGTATGACTATATGTATGTACGCAGCGGCTGCGAGCTGGCAGAAACGTTAGCGCGCTGGGCGAAATGCTTATTAGTATTTTGTCTGTCTTTACGTTCTGAGTTCAAATCCCGCCGAGGTCGACTTTGCATTTCATCATTTCGGGATCGATAAATTAAGTACCAGTTGCGTACCTGTGTCGATCTAGTCGACTGGTCCCCCACTCCCCAAAAGTTGCGGGCCTTTGCCTACAATAGAAAATTATGCTATTTAAGAGAGGGATACATGTATGTATGTATGTATGTATGTATGTATGGGAATGGTTTTGTGTCTGTGTTTGTCCCACGACCACCGCTTGACAACTACTATTGATATGCTTAAGTCCCAGTAAATAGCGGTTCGGCAAAACAGACGGATAGAATGAGCACGAGACTTGAAACAAAACTTCTTAAAGCGGTGCCCCAGCATAACCGAAGTCTAATAACGTAAACAAGTAAAAGATTCTTTTCTACTCTAGGTACAAGGTTCGAAATTTTGGGAGAGTACCCAGTCGATTAGATCGACCCCTAGTACGCAACTGGTACTTAATTTATCGACCGCGAAAGGATGAAAGGTAAATTCGCTCTCGGTGACATTTGAATTCAGAACGTAAAGACCGACAAAATACTGCCAAGCTTTTCGCCGGCGTGCTAACGTTTATTATTTCTTTATTGCCCACAAGGGACTAAGCATATAGACTCGGAGGGGATGAAAGGCAATGTCGACCTCAGCGGAATTTGAACTCAAAAAATAACAGCCGACGAAATACCTATTACTTTACTATCCACAAGGGGCTAAACACAGAGAGGACAAACAAGGACAGACAAACGGATTAAGCCGATTATGTCGACCCCAGTACGTAACTGGTACTTATTTAATTGACCCCGAAAGGATGAAAGGCAAAGTCGACCTCGACGGAATTTGAACTGAGAACGCAAAGACAGACGAAATACCTATTTTTTACTACCCACAAGGGGCTAAACACAGGAACGAAAAATAAGAACAGACAAACGGATTAAGTCGACTATATCGACCCCAGTGCGTAACTGGTACTTATTTAATCGACCCCGAAAGGATGAAGGGCAAAGTCGACCTCGGCGGAATTTGAACTGAGAACGTAACGACAGACGAAATAACTTTAAGCATTTCGCCCGGCGTGCTAACGTTTCTGCCAGATCGTCGCTTTTGTTAAGAGACTCTTTGTATGTAACTAACTACTCCAATGCCGCATTACACTGACTATTGACAGGTCAGGAGACAATAGATATTTGTTCCTTTGCTTTTTCCTTGCATTTCATTTAGTATTTTTATCTTACGCTCAATGACTTGAGCATCTTCCTAACTATATTCTTATATTCACTTCCTCCTTGCACTTAAGTAGTCAACAGTAATTTATCAACTATTAAGAAACAGTCTAATGGTAAACTATCTTGACACCAGTGCTGTTGTATATACATACATACATACATGCATATATACATACATACACACGCGCACACATATATATGTCTTAAATTTAATAATTCCATTTAAACAATGGTAAATTTGGAAATGGAAAGAATAAGAATCTTGTAAGTACCATCCATGGAATGAATACACACACTAACACACACACTCATACACACATAGAGGCAAAAATGTATGTATGTATGCATGTGCGTATGTATGTATATATGAGTGTATATATATGTATGTGTGTGTGTGTGATTGAGTGTTTATCTGTAAATAGGCAAACATACACATTTACATATACATATACTAACGTATGCATCTGCATATATTCATAAAGCATTCTCATTAAAATTTCATTCTATTCAATAAATCTCGGCTTCTTTATGTATAAACATCTACGTAGCTCCCCTCTCTCCCTCCACAGTTCTTCTCCCTTTCTTCGCATATTTATGTGTAAGTATACGTATATAGATACATACATATAAATATACATATATATATATACACATACGTATGTATATACATAAGTACATACATACATATATATATATATATATAAATATGTATGTTTGTACGTATGTATATACATAAGTACATACATACATACATACATACATACATACATACATATATATATATATATATATTATATATATATATATATATAATATATATATATATATATATATATATATATATATATATATATATACATATATATATACACGCACATTTATACTGTCACATACAGAAAGAGAGAAATAGTTTTACTTTACCGATTTAATGCTTTAGCAAAGAAACTCCGCTTACACAAATTTCTAGATAGCTCCTCTGAAGGAGGCAATCGATGAATTAGCGAAAGCAAAGTTTCTTTACTTATACATTAAACCTATTGAATAAACTATATCACCCACACTCACACACACATACACACACACACGCACACACACTTTCACGGACACTCAGGCAGGTCCCTCTATATTTATGCGTTTGTGTGTGAACGTGTGTAATGTATGTGTATTCGTTCTCCATATCTCTTAGAGTTTTCCTTTTGCTCTGTAATCATCTTCATGTTTTGTATATTTTTATTTTATTAAAGTACTACTTTATCGATTCTTCTCAAATTCAATATCATTACGCAACCTAATATTTTTCTGTTTATGCTTAACCATAAATCTGAAAATGCATAAGCATATACATAGGAATATATGTGTGTGTATGTAAATATGTCTCTATATAAATGTATAGTTACGTACATCCATAGATATCGACCTATCTACCGACATACGTACATACGAACACACACATGCATTTATATGTATGTATGTATATATATATATATTTATATATATAACTATGTATATATATATATATATATATATATATATATATATGCATGTACATATATATATATATGTAGGTATGTATGCATATAGATATATATCAATATGATATATATATGTATATATAAATACATATATATGCACATTTATATGTGTATGTACATATAGAGATATGCATATATACACATGTATATATATAATCATATAAATATATATATGTAGGCATATATATATATACATATATATGTATATATATTTATATATATATGAATGTATGTATAACATATGTACATATATAGAGCCTTACATATATATATATATATATATATAATATATATATATACGTATAGCCAATGCATACTTGGAGGAAGAAGCGGAGTTATCTTCCTCCCCTTACTTGTTCTCACTATCATCCCAGCTATTTAATCTCTGTTCTTGTTTCCCCTCTTTGTTGCTTGCTTTCTCTTTATCCGCCTTTTCCCATCCCTCTCTCACTCTCTGTCTCTTAGTCTCTCACTCAATCCCCCTCATACATATATATGTATATCCCCTTAACTCTCTTTCTTTCTCTCTCCGTTATTGCTATTCTCTGTCATCTTTCCTTCCTTTTCCTACACCCAGAGTTCCTATCTACCTTCTTTCCTGCTTTCCGTGTCTCTTCCGATATCTCTGTTTCTATCATTCACATATTCACTTAGGTACATTCGCTCATTACTTCTCTCTCGTAGTCTTTACCATTTCTTGCCCTCTCCATCTACGTTTCCTTGCTCCATCTCTGCCACCCATTGCTCACACTCCCTTTCATTGCACTCCATCCGTCATCGATCTCTCTTCCCTTTATTGCTCTTCCTCTCCTTTTCATTGCTTTCCTTCACCCCCTCATTGCTTTTCCCCTCTCTCTGCTCTTTATTCTTCACTAATCTTTCTCTCTCTTCCTCTTTCTTCTTTACTCTCTATCAGTCATTACAATTCTTTCGTGAATTTCATTCATAATTACTTTCTCTATTTCTGTCTTTCTTTCTTCCTTTTTTTCTTTCTTCATACTTTGTAGTTCGCTTTTATCTAGTTCACACTCTTTCACTTTATGCCTCTACCCCATCTCTTTCTCTCCCTTTCTTTGTCTCTCTGTCTCCTCTCTATTCATTTTCCATCTCCTTCTTTCTTCCCGTATTTTATTCCAATAAGTAGGAACCGAATTAAATTTCCTTTCATTGAATAACGTCTGTGAAAGCATTTCAACTGCCTGAAATGGATGTAAAATTGGCTGATCCTGAAAGTTTGTTTGTTAATGCAATCTTCTTGAAATGCATTGATAAACATACAAAAACGATCTTTTCAAAATTAGACCGCCTTGCTCTTCACTTGAACTCGCTACACATGAATGCTCATCTACAATGTGAAAATGATCGGTAGTTTGCCAGTCCAATCACGTACAGTTATTAGGAAAGCTGATCGATTAAGATAGATCTTTACTATGATACGGACATTCTACTTCATCACTAATTATCAGAGAATTTACAAACCACCATGCCATAACTAGCCAGCTCTAACACACAATATAACAACGCCCGACATGTATACAAGACTTTTGAAAAATCTTCACAAACTTTACAAAAGCTAGGTCTCACAGTCTCTCATGACCTTTCGTTGTAACCACTTGTCAGTATCATAGCCAAAATTATATCTCAAAGGTTTGGCTTTCTGTTTAGGACAAGGAACTCCTTTAACTTTGAATATTTGCTGACCTTCTGCAAGGCATAAGTGTCATTTATATTTGTGTAATGTTGGTATATATCAAAAGGAGCAGCTAGTGCGTATACTCAAATATTCTAGACTGTGTTCTTCAAGAAAGGACTAAAGGTCATATGATATATTTGTTTCATTATTTTGGCACAGCACCAGCAATTTAGGGGGAAGGGTAATCCAATTACGCTGATCCCAGCGATACTTATCTTATTGACCCCGAAAGGATGAAAAGCAAAGTCGACCTGGGTGAAGTTTTAAACCATAAAGTAAAAACTGATGAAATGCCGCGGGGCATTTTGCCCGGGGTTCTAACAATCTTAAAAGTCATGCGATATATTTCAAAACAAAACATTTAATCAAGAATATTCTATTATTCGTGGTACACCGGCGTAGTTTTTTGTTTTTCTTCTTTCATTGCGGCCAAGCTGGAGCAATCGTTTGAAGTCTGTTAGTTGAGAGAAATTGATATCAGTACTTATGCTTTTTATAGTGTGGTATTTATTACATCGGTTTATATTGCTATACATATGTTTATATCGCTAAGCTACGTGAAAGTGAACAAAGCAACATCGGCATTAACCAAATTCACTCAAAAAGCATTGACTGGTACATAGTTATTGTACAAGACATTAGTCCAAGGTGACGTGCAATGGCGGTAAATCGCGTAAGCTGCAAAGTAAGCGTTTTAACCACACAGCCATGCCTGCATCTCTATAGTCATATTTCATGGCTATGAAGGCTTTTATCCTACAGGATTAACAAGCTGTGGGAATGCGTGTTGTCGATCGACCAATGTTGGGTAAGGGACTTTTTAAGCATCATATGCCGCAGGCTTTGGGCATAAACACTACCGTTCACAACATGACCATCTGGGGCAAGCTTGAAGTGAACATCCCCTCGAAATTCTAGCAAACATACATTATCTTTTGATCAAAATGCCCTTGTTTAACAGCAGCTTCTGAAGCCAGGCTGAAAAATAACTCTATTTTTCAACTCCTGTTGCAATTGGACACCAAATTGGGACGCCACGAGGATTTGCTAACAGTTATTTGTAAATGTCCACACGTCTTTGAGCTTGGTCATATGTCATTTCATACGGTACTTGTCAACACAGTCTATTCACAAGGCTGAGGTTCTCAAGGTGTCGGTTGATGATGCTTTGTGAAGGACCAAGTGCCGCCTACAATGTACTAGTGCCTGTGCTTGGTTGCTGTTCAAACATTTCAGACAAGACTCCACCTTCGACACAGAAGACTGCCCTGACCTTGGTTTGTATTCGAAGCTAGTGTCACATTCCTTGAAACGTCTGAAGAAGATTTGTGTTACATGTTCGTTCACAGTTCTTGGCACTTCCAAATCATTAATTTCTTTTGCTTCTTCCCTTGTACACAGTCCTTTTTCTCCTGGTAGCGTAACGTAGCGCTAATTGCAATTTATTCACCATTCATCATCAAATACGTAAAATACAGAATAACCAAATAATATTTATATGCTGTATATGAAAATATACAGAATTATCAATTCAACAACGATTGGACAAGTTGTATCAAATTAATGATATGATATGTAGATACAAGTTGCTAAATTTCATCAGTGAATATCCGAAAAATCTTTCGTCTCAATCTGATATACCATCACACAAAAGTCATTTCACAACAAATTTTCTTACCACGCAGCACATAATATGTAGACACTACTAAGAGACATTAAATCTATTGAATAACACATGAAAGTGTAATATAATAGAGGCTTACTACCATTAAACAATAGCCTAGAGCACACCAAACCTACAATTTAACACAAGATGAGGATAAAACAGATCAAATTTATGATGTAACTTCATCAAAAGCTTAGAAAAAAACCATTATATAGCATAAGACTACCAGTATATAAAACATCAACCTTATTAAGTAACTTCAACAACATCCTAGAACAAGCAATCACTACAATTTAACCCATAAAACCCATTATATCTCATATCAACTCTTCTATGTAAATTCACCACTATTAGAAATACTGCGATTAGACATAATAACCTATTTTATATTCTACAGCACTGTTCAATAAGAAATCTAAACAGACGTGCACACAATTGATTCTCTATGCAATTTCTTGATCTGCTAGAGATAGCAGTTAAATCTCTTTCACTGCATACTCATACCATCTTGTCAAAAATGTATACAAAGGATAATGTAGATCCTTATATACAAAAATGGCATCACGATCAAAGGTTGAATGCATTTGATAATAGTTTTCACTTCAACGAAACGATCTAGCATTCACTCCATTTGCTACAAAGAACAGCCAAATTATTCACAGAAAAATAAAACATTATAGACTGTTAGCAGTGTAGTCCTGCAGACACCAAAATGTACGGTATGCTCGTTGTTGGATGGGTTTGATCATGAATGTATTCAAACTTGACTGCGATGAAAACAACAGTAACCAAATCTTGAACAACAATAATTTTCGACGGTGAATCTACCTATAGGTTTGTTCAATCGGAATTTGGTGCTACGAAGCAACAACAGTAAGAACGAGAGCAGCAACAACAAAATAACAGTAGTATGACTGCCATCGTGCAACATACCACCATTAGCACAAACCTCAGTAATACTATATGATAACACACGAACATCAATATACAGCACCTATCAACAGACGTTACTGAGGTATTAACAATGTTAGAAATACAAACATCTTCATGCTGTTTACTAACGACATTACACAATAGAAATATTGTCAATCCTTATCACTAACTCTATCAACACCACCACCATCACCACCAGAGTCACAACCACAGCAACGATCACCGCTACTACAGAGCAATGATTTTATCACTTCAAACCATTTTAGAGAAAAGGGAAAATTTAGTCGATGTAACTCTGAATCAGCTCTAAAATTGTTTGCTAAATGTGTCTAGAATCGAGATTTTTAAGGACAAAATTTGATTGGTAAGTGCTCTAGTACATTCGAATCTATCAAACAGCGTTGAGTAGAGATCACGTATTATGACGATAAAACGTTAAATCTGTTGTAACTCTGAAAAAATATTGTGTAGTTATACATCATCAGAGATGGATGTCTCTATACATTTAAGCGTAAATATACTGATAAATGAAAATGTAAAGATACATATAGATGTGAATGTTTGTATAAACATGAACATGAATATGTATAACACTGCAGGCCACACTGCAAACGAAAACGGATTATAATATCTGCATTTTGAAAATAAACGTTCTCAATTATTTTAAGAGATATTAGTTTTGGTAGTGATAGCTTCGATTTTCTCTTTAATATTATGTATTTCTGAGTTCAGGTGTTATTTTTTCTGCTAATCACAAGATACATCCTATTCAATCTGTTACAAAATTGATCAATTTATACTAAAGTAATTTTTACATACCCATATTTAAAACTCCAGATGTACAAAGTCAATGTACAGAGTCAAGTGGTTGCCTTTATAGATATGTTCCAAAGATTATAGTATTCAAAGTGTTCACTAGGACATCAGTATAACAGTATTACTGTCCAGACCTTTGTCACTTTCAACTGACTACTCTGAGATCAAAAATGCATCCGGTTAAAATTTCAGAGATTATTCGTATTGTCTTTATCAATAAGTAGGAAAGAATGCATACTATTATTTTACTTATTTTCAACATGTTTGCAGTCATTCCAATATAACTATTTCTGCGCTGTTAAATTCCGAATTTAGTGTAATCAGCTTATACTAAATGTAAAATCTGCTTCATAGCAGGAGGTACAATTGTTATAAGAAAAATTCATTAGCGTCAGTACTTGACATTTTAAAACAATTCAAGGGATAGAATTCTAAAATATAAAACGTTTGAAAAGTAAATCAAGACATGACGCATTTACGAGGATTTCATTTTGGGCTAGTAGAGGTATAATTCCGAATACGATTTGATGCCATTGAACACCTTAGCAAAGTACAGTCTACCAGAGAATTACCGAAACATAGAATGATTTTCAGTGGAAACAAATGGTGCTTTTCTGAAAGTTATCAATCAATTATATATCTTAAAATAATGATAATAGTGAATTACTGAATAGTGTTTCCTCCATTTATATATATAGAGGGAATTGTGGTCTATAGGAATAATTAAATTGAAATTACACATATAAGGCACCTAGAGTGGATAACGTATCTCATAAAATTTAATATTTAATCAACTTAAATTCTGGAGTTCACTCCCTTGTTTTCTTTGACAAGGTGTTTCATTAACATCGATGACATTATGTTTTCCTCTTGTTACGAGTGTAATTACAATTAATTAAAATTTTCTTTTGACTCACAACATTAAAAATTTTAACTCGCTCTTAATTATATTTTCTTCATGCAGGAGACATCCTTTGAAAATTTTCTAATGTCATTATCATAATTTGTGGAATCAATTAATATAATTCATAAACAAATGTCGTCACAAAGTTTATTGACTCATTACACAAATAATGGTCAGATGTGCTCTAGTACAAGAATAACACTCGAATCTATCATATTCTACATATGAAAAAAAAAAAAACAAGACCTCGATGATTTATATATTGAATACTATTTCGTCTACATTGTACATTCAAAATATTCACACAAACAGAGTGTTGAACCATTTATCTATGCAATTAGTTATTTAACTATCCAATTATCTATCTACCTATCTATCTATCTAGCTAGCTGTCCATCTGCCTCACAGTCTGTCCATGCATCCATGCATCCATGCATCCATGCATCCATCATCCATCCATCCATCTACCAACCTATCTACCTATCAATTTATCTAGATAGCTAGATGCGTCTGAAAGGATTGGAGACAAACACTTTCTTTTCTGGTCAATTTCTCATCAACTTCTTCAAGTATCACTTAAAAAGGAAAGTGACAGTAGAGAGGCAAGTTTAAAAAAAAGATGGGTGATTGTAGCAAGGACGACACGTATGAATGACGAAGCCACCTTGAGCATAATCCTATGAACCCGGAAAAATTTAAAACAGAGAGTTACTTACTTGCAAATAAATGTGCTAACATGTGACATTATTGACCGAGATTACCATGGTCTTTTGTGTAGGCTTTTCTTTCCACGGATAAACCTTATCTGATTCACCCATTACACTTTACATCATGACATTTCTGTGATACACGATCCCTATTGGTCGTTTTTTTACGATCCCTTTTGATCGAAAACCTACCCCCCATTTTTTCTCCCCCAAATGAAAAGCTCTACTTTGTAATTTGACCCCTCTATGTTCAGTCTTGTGTGGCTAATAAAGAAACATATCTACCTAATTATCTGTCTGTCTGTCTATTTATCTATCTATCTATCTATGTAATTACCTATCTATCTATCTATCTATCTATCTATCTATCTATCTATCTATCTATCTATCTATCTATCTATCTATCTATCTATCTATCTAATATACAACCGCTATTGTTTGCAAGTGACAAATCTTGTTGGTAATGCTCTGTATATTCTTTGCTTATAAAAAAAATCTTACTAAAAATGATTCTTTTTTCCAAGAAATCTAATATTAGTCATTTAACTGCTTTATAATTGCAGTTTTTTTCTGCTCCTCTATGCAGACAAAAAAGCAAGTAATACAAAGTGATTTTACGCTGAAAGCCTCTTCTAAGTGTTAGTCAAAATTAAAACACGTAGAAGTGCCCTACATTGCCTCAGAAATCAGGTATTTCATTAAAGCATATCCATAGTTTCTCTAAGAGAATTGTTGTTCAATTTTAACAGAGATAAACATAGGGAAAAATCATTAACTAGCATATACAGATGACTGGGAATCAGATGGTACCACTTTTCTAACACAATATACATACACAGGTATATATATATAAATATATATATATATATATATATATATATGTGTGTGTATGCACGTAAATAGATTATATATATATTTATACACATACACACACACACACATATATATATATATATATATATATATATATATATATATATATATATATATACTGGTACGTACATTATTGCTATCTAGTACATTTAGTACTCTATATGGCCGTAGAGTAGAAATATTTGAATGTAATAAGCTGGAAACAAAGTGGCTGAGAATATAAGTTTCTTCAGACATAAATAGGTCCGAACCCTCAGTTAGACACTTTTCTTAGTATGCCCTTCAGCAAAAATGGCCGATTGAAGTTTTTGTGGTTTCAACCAGTTTAGTGTCGGTCCACCGATTTTAATCATACGCGCGCACGCGGCACACATAAAATGACACATATAGAATATAATATATATGTATGTGTGTATTTTTATATATTTCGATATTTCTTTGTCTATATATATATCGAGAGAGAGCGAAAGAGATATATAGATAGGTAGATAGATAGATAGATAGATAGATAGATAGATAGATAGATAGATAGATAGATAGATAGATAGATAAATAGATAGACAGATAGATACACATACAGACAGCCAGACAGACAGACAGAAAGGCTGACAGACGGAGGGATAGATAGATAGATAGATAGATAGATAGATAGATAGATAGATAGATAGATAGATAGATAGATAGATAGATAGATCGATAGATAGATAGATAGAAAGATAGATAGATAGACGTATGTGCGTAAGTATATGTTGGACAACAGGAATGTCACATA
>NC_043001.1:79167765-79170265 GCF_006345805.1 Octopus sinensis | reverse complement strand
TACACTTACGCCAATCCGCAACTTTAAATTGGTGATCTTTTTATTGACCCCCGAAATAATGAGGGGCAATGCAGACCTCAGTAAGATTTAAACCAAGACGTAAAGAAACAGAATAAATTTTCTTTCAACTATAAGCACATTTCCAGGAATTTTGTCGAGCGGGGATAATCGATTATATAGATCCTAGTGATCAACATGTAATTTATGTTCTTGAGGATGAAAGATGGAGTCGATCGCGGAAAGATTTGAACTCAGAAATGTAATTAACCGAAAGAACTACCGCAAAGAAGTTTATCCGATGCACTAAGCATTCTGCCAGTTAACCATCTTGGTACTATCAATATAATCCCTTTATATATCGATACAGTTAAATGTTGGTCATATATATTATAGGTAATGTCTCTTGAATTTAAATAAACTTTGCCTTTAAATTTTGACACAAGTCCAGCAAGTTCGGATGAGAGGGTAGGTCGATACTATCAACCCTAGCACTTAACTGCTACTTGTTTTATCGACTCCAAAAGGATAAAAAGCAAAGTCGGCCACGGTGATATTTGAACTCAGAACGCAAAGTTGGAAGAAACGTCGCTAACCAATTTTTAGGGCACATTAATGATTCAGAATTTGAACTCAGAATGGAAAGACGGACGAAATGCCGCTACGCATTTTGCAAGGTGTGCTAACCATTCTGCCTGCTAGCCACCTCAATAATCCTGTCAACAATAGGCACAAGGCCTGAAATGTTGGTCTCCGAAACCAAACTCAGGGCGTAAAGGCGGACGAAACGCTGCTAAGCATTTTGCCCAACGTACTGACGATTCAACCAGATAACCGCCTTAATAGTATTAATAAAATTCTTTTATAAATCAATATAGCTCTAAGTTGGACATATAAGAATGGTAATGTTTCTAGAATTGGGTTTAAATAAAAGTTAATGGATGGAATATATCAGAGAGTAATGCGTATGCAGAAGAATAAAGAATTCAAGCGAAAATAGAATTCATTTGATTCGATAAAGAATTGAAAGATTTTGAATACGTTCCAAAGTGTGGAGTATTTCGGACGGTTGTGTATTTGAAGTTACATTACACAATATTATAGGAAAAGACAGGGAAATTTGTGACAGTGAATTTGATCGTATGCCGTTGAGAAGAGAAGTTGCGGGTCGACTCGTTGTCGGAAAGAGGGAAACAAAGTGAAACACACAGATATGGAGAGAGAGAGAGAGGAGAGAGAGAGAGAAAGAGAGATGGGGGAGAGGGGGAGAAAAGGAGAGAGAGAGGGAGAGTGTGGAGGGAAGATGAAGATTGTTAGATTCAATTTTTCAGTTGCACAATTATTCTCTTTTCCAAGACGAAGGATCATCTCTGTAATGTTATGTACCCCTTCCTCTATCACGTCACTCACCTCATTGTACTATACTTGTCGATTGCGTGTGTGTATATATATATATATATACTTAAATTCCCAAACCCATGATTCCGTCCTGCTGCGTAGCACTTTGAACTTCAACAAGTGTCTTCTGTTATCGCCGCCGACCGATCATAGCCTTGTGAGTCGATTCGGTGGACGGAAACCGAAAGAAGCCCGTTGTGTGTGTGTGTGTAATATCTATACTTTGTGTCGCTGCTGCACATCAACAGATAGATTTTACGCTATATTCACGTCTACCTCAAACCAGTGATATAAATTCGTTTCTGTGGGAATTCGTGTATAGAGTACCGACGAGTGGAAATATATATATATAAGTACTATGCCTACTCATAATAAGTGATAGTCTTTTTCTCCAAATTGAATAAATTTTAGATTTATATTTTTTCCTTTATTCTAATGTGTCAAAGTACTTGGAACTTATAGACCAACTGTTGTGATGATGTGCATAGGGTTTGTAAGGTCTCTGCATTCTCTGTGAATGGTATTGTGACCACTTGACATTGACCTAGTTCTCCTAACGCCAAATCTGTTCATCAAAGAGTAGTAATTGGCATTTAGTTGTGACAATCCTGTTTTCTACGTAAATTCCTTTATATGTAGCTCTGCCCCACCCACTTTACCCCATTTCTATAAATAGAAAATCTTTATTGTCTCCTTTCATTTGTTCTTCCCTCTCAGAACCTTACAGTAGTCTGGAACAGCTGAATCTTAGTCAGTCAATTGATGGGGTCCACTACCTCAAATGCTCTTAAAATTAAAATCCACATCTTTGTCTATATATCTATCTTCTCTATAATGTTGCCACGTGATATGAAAATTTTTGTATTAATGGAAAACCACTGTAATTGGCTGATGAGTGCTCAGCATTTTAAAACTGTTGTAATACTTACAACATTTAATAAGATGATGTGGTACGAAATTATCGTACCAAATTACCGGAGTCATTCTTGTTGCTTATTTTGATTATAATCACCCCACGGATTTATATGGATAACACAACACAAAATTCTGGTGCATCTAAATTAAGTACCATATTCATTTGAATCTAAATTTTTGCTGAACTTAT
>NC_043001.1:79162765-79165265 GCF_006345805.1 Octopus sinensis | reverse complement strand
TATATTATGCCGCTTTCTCATCAGGAAAAGCAAGGAACTTATGTCAACATCAAGATGCACAAAAAACTTTTAGATGACTGCTCACACGGAGCCCATAGTGAAAATGGGTGTCTCTTTAAAAAATTCCTTTATAAGGAGTGACGTCAAAATGGTTTGATGTAGAATAATCTAGAAGGTTCTAAAGGTTCAAGGGTTCAAACGAAGTAGCAGAAGAGAGGCATAAGAATAGGAAGGTGAAAGGGTGCAGTTCAAATGAATGGTGAATTTTCTTTTGTGAGTGAGTGTCTGTGTGTGTGACTGTATATAACGGCATAAATGTGTGTGTGTGTATGTGTGTGCGTGATTGTGTTTGTGGATGGGTGGGTGTCAGAAAACAGACAGTGTTGAGGTGAACGGTTTGTGTCTGTGTGTTTAAATGTGCTTACTATAGATAGAGGGAAAAAGAGAGAAAAAGAAGAGGGCGAGGTATAGGGACAAAGGTAACACATACTCACTGGATTGAGTAGTAGTTCTTTGAAAGTATAAAAAGAATTTTTTGACTATGGGGGGGTGAAATATATAAAAAAGAGTTATATTAATTAAAATTCAAGGGGCTATCTATATTAATCATTATTCATATGATTGGAAGGTGTGTTTTTGCCAGCACATGCATCTGTAGGACCTCTCGATGATTGTATTTATTAAAGGGACTTTGGCGAACAAAATATGGAAAAGTTCGGAATTACAGACGCCGCAATGTTTTCTGCCCTTGCCAAACGGGAAGGATACCGACAATATAGACCATTCCAGTTTAAAAGTTGTATTGCTGTCCTTCAGACGCCAAACTAATTTACTTAGTTCCGTGCTGTGTTGTTTTCTCTTATCTCTGAAAGTTGAGTAATGGTTTGGGCTAATTTAGAAGAAGTTGCTCCAATGTAGAAGAAGACATCGGTTCTCGAAGAAATTTTGCACTGGTAAATGGTGTTTCTAATTTTGGAATTTTTGGATAGAAACTTTAATAGTTGCTAGAACTTTAATGTTGCTAGCATTGGCCACGATACTATTCATCTTATTATCATTACTATTAATTGTAATATCGTCGGCAATTTCTCTGACTATAGGAATGCTGGGACTGTTATCATCAATTTTACAACTGTTATTAGAAATGCTGTTATTATTACCACTAACACCACCACTGTTAATAATCTGGCTAATATTATTATCATTATTACTATTGTTAACGCCAGTGCTGCTATGAATGTTGCTAATATCAATACTGTTTATCTTATTATTATTATTATTATTATTATTATTATTATTATTATTATTATTATTATTATTATATGTTAGGTTGGAATTGGTAAGGGCAGTGTCGCTACTCCTGGGTGATGAATCCTTATTTAACAGCGTATTATTATGGGAGGCAATTAACTGCGATAGGTTTCGTTTCTAGGGTTGGAAAATGCAATCCTCACCTTATGCGAATTGATGGTAGAGTAATACCTAGAATTCCTGGGAAAGTTCCTAGCTACGGCTTCACGGAATTGTAAAGGGAGGTTAGACCTGATTTGTTTCCCGAAAGGAATGACAAACCAGATATAGTTTTTTTTGGACTTAGAATAGCTCAGAGTGCTAACATTTACATTAAAGGGAGTATTTCTGTGTTGTAGAATTGGTGTTGGTTTTCGATTGCCTCCCCTGGTCCGTACATTATTTTTGTTAATTATATTAGTGTCGACGTTGCTAGGGTTGAAATCAGTAATTACATTATTTCTATTGTTATCAGTTTTCTTATCCTGAGAGGTAAATATTAGTTTAGAATGGGCCGGGGCGATATATGATACCTTATTCCTATAACCGGCTTTTGACAGGGCGGTATTATAAAATTCCGCTTTTTTGTGCATCTTGATGTTGACATAAGTTCCTTGCATTTCCTGATGAGAAAGCGGCATAATATACTCCTTATTTCTTCGCAATTAGGAATATGCAGCCTTCGAAACATATGTCGAAAATAAAGGAATTTTGTTAATTCGTCGTTCAACTCCATTCTTTCATATATTTATATATATATATATAGATAGACAGACAGATAGATAGATAGATGAATAGATAGATAGATAGATAGATAGATAGATAGATAGATAGATAGATAGATAGATAGATAGATAGATAGAGAGAGAGATAGATAGATAGATAGATTGATAGATACATAGATAGATATAGAAATATAACATAATAAGGGTGAAAAATTGAATATTAATTTGATTAATATCAATTTAAAATCAGTGGTTTAGCATATTCAAAAATCTGAAGATTCAGAAAAATTATACTACATATATATCAGAGGGATGACCAATAGGTGGACATCAATTATGCAAGAAGTAGACCCCCTATGGTCTTACCACTAAAAAAGGATTGTTCTCAAGAAAATTTGGCGGTCTACTTCTAGTATAATGGATGTCCACTTAGTGGTCAACCCACTTATATGTATGTTATATATATATATACATATACATATATA
>NC_043001.1:79112765-79157765 GCF_006345805.1 Octopus sinensis | reverse complement strand
AAAGAAACCAAAAAACAATATATCTGAGTTTTGCCAAAGATGCAATACATCTTTTCTAATTTACTCTTTTACTCCTTTACTCGTTTCAGCCATGTGGTCATGCTGGAGCACCATTCATGTTTATAAAATGTTTCAGACAAACTCGAGACATATGAGAAACGAGATAACTTTATTTGCTCATAAACTACTCTACAAGTTGGAAAATGATTCTTCAAAACCAATTATTAAAGCTATTTAATTTGGTGTAAAGATTTCATTTAAAACAAGCATTCCATTGAAGCTCAAATTTATCCTGGTACATCCCGCGTTTCGACATAGTAATCAATATTGAATGTCTGGATTTGAAATTATTAATAATAAAAACTTCTATAAAACGATCAGCTTAATCTATCTATTTATCTATCTATCTATCTATCTATCTATCTATCTATCTATCTATCTATCTATCTATCTATCTATCTATCTATCTATCTATCTATCTGTTTATCTATCTATCTATCTATCCATCTATCTATCTATCTATCTATCTATCTATCTATCTATCTATTTATCTATCTATCTATCTATCTATCTATCTATCTATCTATCCTTTTATCTATCTATCTATCTATCTATCTGTCTATCTATCTATCTATCTATCTATCTATCTATCTATCTATCTATCGACTGACGTGTTGTTGCCTCGGCTCCGAAGGTAATCGTTTATTTTGACTATTTATAGCCCATATTTTGTGTACATTTTTGTAAATAAGGTGTGTAAGGCACCCAACTTTCGTTTGAGTGCTTTTCCAAGGGAGGAATTCGCCCCTAGGGGCAGTTTCAACCCTATTTAATTTGCGTATTTTTCTTCTCGACATTAAAAAATGTCGAGAAATGTTATTGTAGAACGCTGGTCGCGTTCCTTTATGGTCCAGCATTTTCCTAGACTTGAAACGCTAGGAGAAAAAAGAACTTATGCCCGCACACACATTTGACAAAGACAAACCTGAGTGACGTGGTGGTGAACGCTGCAACCACTTGCGGTAACAGTCATGTCACCACCACCACCACTAACAACAACAACAACGAGACTACTACTGCTACCACCACCGCCTCCACCACCACCACCACCACCACCACCACCACATCCACTACTTCAACTACCAACAACAACAACAATAACAATGACAACAAGAATAACAACAATTGCCCCACCATTTCGATATCTGCTGCCACGGCTGTCTCTTCTGCCACTGACACCACCGCCAACACCAACAACAAAAACAACAACAACAACAACAATTCCGTTCAGACCTTGTTTCCTCCAACACCAAGAACTGAAGGAGATAAACAAAAGACTGTGACCACCAAACAAATTGACGAAAGCTGCTCAAACGCAGGGACAAACTATGCAAGTATTTTTCCACCCCTTCCTACTTGCACAATCAAACCAAATTCACCGACTTTACCAACTGCAGCCAACAACAACATCACCACCAGCAACAACAATAACAAAACAACAACAAATTTCGCCGAGGTGATAAAAGAAAAAAGACAACAGTATCTATTAGTGCACAACAGATAAAAGATACCAAAGTTTTAATAACAAAAGAAGATGGCATGGTAAAAATAAACATACCACAACAAATATTAGAAAATGAAAAAAATGAACTATTATATATAAAATAATTAATAAGAAAACAAAAAGTCCAGAGAAGGCTAACACAAGCTAAATCGAAAAATGCTTGAAACCCATCTGGAATTTCAAAGAGTATGTGAAATGGTGGAACAAGTTCGCGCATATACAAGTGGTTTTCCACACTGAAGAGTTAGCAAAACGTTTCTCAACGCTAACTCTTCATTCAGATGGACTCACATTAATACCAAGCTATCGTGGACAGAAAGTGACTAAGATCACTTTAAACAATGTTCCAAAAATAGCGAATAATCTATGGCTAGCAACAGCCATATGTGTGGAAATAGAAGATTTCACAATTTTACAAACTACGGTCACGGAACACAAAAACTGGGTGGGAAAAAGAGTAGAATTTCTACTACACATCAACCAAGATGTTATCAAGAAAATACCCACCCAGATATGTGTATCAGAAAACCACATGTTGTATGTGGTCGTCGATGGCAGAAGACCACGTTGCTACATATGCGGCAGTGAGCAACGTCTAAAAAAAAGATTGCAAATCTGCCGCAAGAAAACAACAGCAACAACAACAGCTGCCGGAAAAAACAAAAAAGCCAGCTTTACTACCAACACCACAGTTTGCACTAACAGGACTAATCACAGAAAATTAACAAAAAACAAACCTACCCAACCAACCAAACAACACCACCAACTGCAGCAAGAATAGAAAGATCACCAACAACAACAATCAAGAATAAACCAACTCCCAAACCAAGAATATCTACCAAAAAGACAAGCATCGAAAATGAAGAAACAATACCACTCCAAATCCCCACAAAACTGACACCCCAAACAACACAACAATACCTACAATCCCTCAAACACAAAATACCCACACCCCACCTCCAAAACCCCATGCACCACAACCTAACGCTCACCAACCAACACCAACAACAAAATCAACACAGTCTAAAATAGATCCCAATACTTTTCCCCTCCCACTCTCAGATTCCTCTGACTTGTCATTAGATGAAGAAGACACAGAAGATTGGCAAATAGCCACAGGGGGGAGGAGAAAAGGGGGAAAAAAGAATACAAAAGATAACAGACAAAGCAGGAAGATTCACCACTCCCGAAACAAAAACATCCACAGAAAACGAACACATCAACACAAACACACCATCATCAAACCCCCCAACAATGTTGATAGCCATGAACACAAACAACCACGACCTAATGGAATACATTAGGTCAAACACCAACATAACTGAAAACGACATAAAAACAAATAACCACCCACGCACAACACCACCACAACACATTAAAATAATACATGTAACACAGAATACACACAGCACCCTGAAATCTCTCTACCCTGATGCAGTAGGGAGATTTCAAAAATATTTATCAAAGAAACTGTATAAAAACCTCATGGGAGAAGACTGTGAGGTAAAAAACAAAGGACTTTCGGACAACAAGTAACCTTTTCTCTCTCTCTTTCTTTTTTTGCACTTTCTTTTCGTGTGTAAAACAATTTTTTATAGGAACATGCTCAAAATAGGCAGTATAAATGTACGTGGCTTGGGGTCGCCTTGGAAACAAGGCTACCTGTTAAATGATATCAAGTCACTAAATCTGCATATCATAGCCATCAGTGAGACCAAACTCCACAGCTCGTGGGCACTCCAGCACATGTTCGGCACACATTTCAACATTTATTTTTCTCCATGTCTACCGAGAATGGGCGGAGGTGGCACCGCGGTGCTTCTCCGGAAGAGTCTGGACCTCAAAGTAAGAGCAATTTTCCTAGACCCGGAGGGTAGGCTGGTCGTTTTGGATGTCGATGGCAGCAATGAGTGTGCTTTTCGACTGATAACAGTTTATGCACCGTCCTTAACAGGCCGACCAGATTTCTTTCGACGTCTAGAGTCTTTCATGGGAACGTCTCGTCCTTTACTTTTAGTGGGGGATTGGAATGCCACCCTGGACACGCATCTAGACTACGTGGGCAGAGATAGCAATAGAAGGGGATGCAAATGCCTCAAAGACCTGCTCAGACGTTTCCAACTGTCTGACAGGTACCGACTGGACCACCCGAATGTGCCAATGTGGACATGGAGGAACCGTATCGGGTCGTCCAGATCATACTTAGATAGAGTATTCTGTAGGACAATAGATAAAAATAGTGTAGGTTGTCCACAATTTCATATAGTCAGTTACACAGTTCACAAGTTTGTGACTTGTACACTTGACTTAGATAAGACACATAGGCAGGGTCCTGGTTACTGGAAACTGAACGCGTCTTTTACAGGACGACAGGTTTACAGAGACCGGATCAGCACATTAGTTAAGAGAGCTTTGACGGGTACCATCATCAACAACAGATGGTGGTATGCCCTAAAAAAAAGCAATTAAAGCAGAATCAGTCAGATACAGTAAAGCCCTAGCATTAGACCGAAATAGAATAGAGGGAGACTTAGTTAAGGTTTTAGAAGAGGCACTTAGAACTGGCATCGCGTCCAACGTACTGGCAGCGAGATTGGCCCTCGACCAACACCTCAGCGCCAAACACGAAGGATGCGTTGTCAGAGCCAGGATGCGTGCTCTGAATAACGAAGGAGTTGGAGCCGCCCAAGAGGCCCGAGTGGTGGAGACGCAACGAGGCAACAGAGCCACCATCAAGTCTCTTACAGATGAACAGGTGCCCGAATTGCTCGAGCCTAAAAGGATGTGTGGGGCTTTTCAACAACACTTCACCCAACTGTTTGGGTCAAGCGGTGGGTCAGAACGCAGAGTAGACTTTAGTGCCTACCTGCATGCCTTTCCACGACTCTCAGCAAGAGAGGTGTAGACTTGTGAAAGGCCTATCACAGCTGCGGACGTACAGGATGCGATGGAGGCCTGCGCGAGAGACAAGTCACCAGGCTTCAATGGTCTGCCCTACTAAATTTATTGTCATATGCCAGACTTGTTTGGAGGCCTCTTGGCAGCTGTCTACTGCAACTCGCAGCAAAACGGGAGTATCCCTGCTTTTGTAAAGCGAGGAGCAGTGGCACTGATTAAGAAAGACCCAAACAAGGGGGACGTCATAGATAATTTCAGGCCCATCACTCTGCTCAACGCAGATTTGAAAATTTTGGCCAAGGTGCTAGCCGAGGGGTTGGCGCTTGTCATCAAGAAACTAGTTGACAAGGCGCAAACATGCGCCGTGCCGGGCAGAACCATACATGACAACCTCCATCTGATGCGCTACATTGTGGACAGGGTAGTTAAGGATCCTGGCATGGGTGGGGCGCTGATAAATTTGGATCAGTCTAAAGCCTTCGATCGGGTCGACCATCGGTCCTTAGCGGCCGTCCTCAGGGCGGCTGGCTTCGGTCCCATCTTCCGCGGTTGGATCGCTGCCTTGTATAGCGGCATCCGATCGGTGATTCGGGTGAACGGTCACCTGTCGAAACCGTTTGACAT
Source organism: Octopus sinensis (assembly GCF_006345805.1). Classification (NCBI taxonomy): domain Eukaryota; kingdom Metazoa; phylum Mollusca; class Cephalopoda; order Octopoda; family Octopodidae; genus Octopus; species Octopus sinensis. The sequence goes on along the minus strand of NC_043001.1, from coordinate 79,152,679 downwards.
CACGCGTTCGGTCCGTCAGGGGTGTCCCCTGTCGGCGCTTCTGTATGTATTGACTCTCGAGCCGCTACTGCGGAAGCTGGCGACACTGAGGGGCATCCCACGGGAACTGGGTTGCGGGACGAGCGTGTCGGCATATGCGGACGATGTCACCGTCATAGTGTCGAGCGACAAACACATCCAGATGATAGGCGAGACACTAAGAAAATACGAAGCGGTGACGGGAGCAAAGATTAACCCGGAAAAGTCAGTGGGTTTGCTACTCGGCACCTGGAGAAGCAAGCCCATGCCGTCCGACTGCGGCTCAGTAGTGGGACGCTGGACGGACGGACCGGTTAAATTGCTCGGGGTCTGGTTCAGTCCGGACCTCCAAATGGATAAGAACTGGGACGAGATCACGAGTAGAGTGGTCGCTCTCAGCCAAACATGGGCCGAGAGAAAGCTGTCTCTAAAAGGCCGGGCGGAGGTGGCGAACGCGTACATCGCATCCGTCATCGATTACCGCCTGACCGTCGTACCTTGTCCCGACGCCACCATCAACAAACTGGAACGCATACTCTTCCGCTTCCTGTGGAAGGGTGGCGTTCCGATGGTGAGGAAGTCCATTTGCTGTCAACATCCGTTGAATGGAGGACTGGGCATGCCGTGGTTGATGATGCGCAGACATGCGCTGAGACTGCGACATCTCTGGAACTTCGTCAACGACGGTGAACAGGTGTGGGCGCCGTTTGTGAGGCGCGACTTCCCGCAGCTCGTCTCACTGACCGAACTGCAAACGTGGATCAAAAAGAGACCGAAACTGGGCGATTGGCACCGAGAGTGTCGCCAAGCTCTACAGAAGCTCTGCCGACCGGGGTTAAACTTGTGCAACTTACAAACGACTAAAGCGTTCTATAGAGGACTAGTGGAGGGGAGGTCCGACGACACACTCGGGGCAAACCTGGGCGTCGACGAGAAATTCCTAACCCGCCTGTTCAGGACCATGTTCGGGCCGGGGCCTATGGATAACTTCCAGAAATCCCTGGCTTGGCAGTGCTATCGAGACGCACTACCTGTTCGAGAGAAGAGCTACAGACACGGTTCGAAAACCATCACCGGACCGACCTGCTCGAGATGCGGTCAGAGCGACGAAGCCGTTCTGCACGCACTCGTGCAGTGTCCAGATATTTCAGAGCTGTGGTCCTTCGTCGAACAGCTGTTGTCACGTGTAGGTCGGGCTCGCCTATCGTCCGAGTCTATCGTGAGTATTGTTCCACCACCTTCCTTTAAACGGGAAGGGAAAACGGTTTTCGTTACGCTGATGGCTATGGCGAAAGAATGTGTGATGGACACGTTTGAAAGGACTGCAAACAAACACCTTCCTCTCTGGTCAGTCTCTCGTCAACTTTTTCAAGTACCACTTGAAAAGGAGGATGAGAATAGAGAGGGAGGCTTTATCGAACGAATGTTTTAATAAAAAGTGGGTAAAAGTGGCAAAAATGGTCAGTATGAAAGACGACACTATTTTAAGCATAAATCTGTAACCAAAAGAGACAACGCGAAGTAAGGCGACTTACTCATGTTTTTTTTCGAATTGTCTGAGGAGACCTTGGTCTTTTTTGTAGGTTTTTCTTTCCAAGGCTACACCTAAACTGTGAACCTTATATATATATATATATATATTGCTTTTTTATACACCACACAACCCACAGATTCCTATTGATCAAACGTTTTTTTTTTTTTTGCCCCACCCATCCCACCTCGAAAAGAAAAAATTCTACATTGTATTTCGTCCATTTTTATTCTGTGTTTAGCCCTGTGTGGCTACAATAAAAAGTTATCTATATATCTATCTATCTATCTATCTATCTATCTATCTATCTATCTATCTATCTATCTGTCTGTCTGTCTGTCTGTCTGTCTGTCTGTCTGTCTGTCTATCTATCTATTTATGAATCTATCTATCTATCCATCTATCTATCTATCTATCTATCTATCTATCTATCTATCTATCTATCTATCCATCAAGTCTATCTATCTATCTATCTATCTATCTATCTATCTATCTATCTATCTATCTATCTATCTATCTGTCTGTCTATCTATCTAATCTATCTATCTATCTATCTATCTATCTATCTATCTATCTATCTATCTATCTATCTATCTATCTATTAATCTATCTATCTATCTATCTAACTATTTAATTATCTATGTACCTATTTATCAATTTGAAATTTACAGAAAAACAAAATACGAAGACAGGTGTATAAACAACAAGCAGATGTTTTAGTTTGATGCTCGGGAATGCGAGAATGTATGTACGTATGTATATGTGTGTGTATGTATCTATGCATGTATGTATGCATGTATCTATTTATTTATCTCTGTATGTGTGTGTGTATCTGTGAATGCTTGTATGTATAATAAATCTGTGCCGTTGTAGCCCTTCTAAAATGCATTATATATATATATATATATATATATAATATATATATATATATATATATTTACATACATACATACATACATAACATACATACATACCTATCTACTACCTACCTACCTACCTATCAATCTATATACATTTTTACAACGTGCTTTCTGATACATAGAACTTCTGTTATGCGTTATAACCCAGTGCTTCGTGTAGACGTGTAGCTCATGACAACTACCAGAATGTATTCTAATACAAATAAGCAAAACGGAGATATAAATAATGATGTACTTTAACGATGTACTTTTTGACAAGTCACCTGATGAGAGACATCCACAACTATGAGGCAGTAAAACTGTTCGTACAGCATCTCAAACTTGAGGCACAAGTGAACGAGGTGTCGAAACGATTGTAGTGAATAATAATCTCGCGAATTCCATTTTCTTTCTTATATGCGTGTGTGTCTGTGTGTATCGATGTATAATAATCAATATTGCTATATATTTATATATATATGTATATTCACACACACACACACATATAATGTAGTACTTTTACATATACATACACACTCAACCCACACACATAGACACTCACTCACACACACAAGCACACACACTCACATTCTCTCTCTCTATCTGTCTCTTTCACACACACACACACATATATGTAAATATTGTTATCATGTGTGTAATATGTATATACCGCTATCATATCGTGAATAGCATTTTAAAAAAGGATGCAATTTGTTCCTCTTCGTTTCATTATTTTTCCCCATTTTCAATCGTTTATCCTTCTCAGGTAGATTTCCACACATCCCCCGTCCATACATTCCCCCACAACCCTGCATTAAATTAGCTTCCTACTATAATAAAACGTTATAAGTTAGCGGACGAGAAAATATCTTTACATACATTTTTAACGGCGTGCTTTCTGATAGAAAATCTGCCGCACATATCATTCTATAACAGTCAGTCTAATAGTGCAAATCAATTTTCAGATTCCAGATATAGGCCTTTGAAATCAGCTCTCGTTTCAGAGTACCAGTTTGTCAAGAGGTCCATGAAATATGTGGCAATATTAAAATTAAGTTAAATCCTCATGCAGAAACACAATTCATGCAATAACGAAGCTATTATTTATGAAACAGATATTTTCATGTTAACAGGCTTTAACACCTTTCCTCTTCTGTGTTTCACACGATACACTTTCCTACTTTTTTTATCACCAGTGTAACTAGCGTTTTTGAAAGGAAAACTTTATATTATTGGGAACTAATGAAGCAAGAGATAACTAAATGTCTGAAAACAATCATAGATGATTAGGGCAAACTTATCAAAAAACTTTAGATGTGGAAAGGATTAACGGCAAACGTAAAAAATGTTTATACTAGAGATGGATGCATATTTCAATAGTGAATACTTAAATAATCATTTAAAGAAATATATAGAAGGAGTACAAAAATATAATATAATCAAATATGTCTGTGTTGGTCGAATCAGTGTATTTTTATTCTGGATTTCTGCTGTGTGTTCGCTGGTTCATCAGACAATATATACTGCAGATGGTGTTTGTAAAAATATATTGTTAAATCTATTATCAAGTAGAAGTTACAAGAACACATAACACAGAGAATTAAAAACGCGAGTTTTCTATAGCTAAGAGGAGCCTTATACTGACAATACAAAAGAATTTTAGATGAGATATATTTAGTAAATGCCGCCACTTCAACAAATACTGAAAGATAATACTAACATCTCATTCACTGAAACTATATTTAATTTTAACCAAGAAACACCAAAGTTTCATATTACCCTACGATGCTGGCCTAAATGTTCATTTAACAACATAGTTGACTTTTGCAACACATATTCCAGAAAAGATCAATATTTACCTATTCGCCTAGTGATCTCAGCTTCCACATTACAAGAGCGACAGTAATACACTCATATTGAACGCATATTTCCATACATATTACTCATTTATATATACACACATACAGATATATATATATATATATGTGTGTGTGTGTGTGTGTGTGTGTGTGTTTGTGTGTGTGTGTGTATGTGCGTGTGTGTGTATAAATATATGTTTGTCACCGTATATATATATATATATTTATACAACTGAAAATCCGCATTTGTGTGTGTATGTGTTTGTGTGTCTGTGTGTCTGTGTCTGTCTGTCTGTCTGTCTGTGTTTATCCTCCGTCATCGGTTGACTATTGATACTGGTGTGCTTATATCCCCGTAACGTAGCGGTGAGGCCACAGATACCGATCGAATAATCCCTGGGGTCGATTTAGTCGGCTAAAATCCTTTGAGACAGTGCTCGAGCACGGCCGCAGTGAAATGACTGAAACAAGTAAAAAATAAAATAATCTATCTACATATGTGTGTGTGTATGTGTGTGTGTGTGTGCTATACTGGGTAGCCTCTCTTGGTTCCAAAAACAGAGTTCTACAATATTTTACTGAGTATCATCCACAAGTGATTTGTTTATAGTGACCAAATTTTTGTGCTATTCTTTAGCTCCTTGCCTCCATCAAATTGACGTTGCCTGACTAGGTTCTTCGTGTACTACACGTCAGGTGTCGAAATGATCTCAGAGGAACGAGGGATTAAGTGTTTTGTTTAATTACACAACATGGCAACCGGTCGGAGAGTTGAAACAAGAGCCTTGCGATCATGAGTGTAACGTAACACCATAGCCTCTTGGCCAAGTGTCTCTACCCACCACATATGATACATGCAAGAACGCAAAGATTCAATTAAGTACAATATCTTTATTATCAGTTACAATAATCGCGGTACCATCCAGTTTCTGATGCCGTTGCTCGTAAACAATTTCATGTGAAGACATACGCAATATTTGCAGTTGATTATGATTGAGTGGAATTTTATCAGAGCGGCACCAAGTGGTAATATATATATATATATATATATATATATATATATATGTGTGTGTGTGTGTGTGTGTGTATATATAATATATATATATATATATATACTTATATATATATATGTATGTATGCATGTATGTAACGAAGTACAGTATATATATATTTTATATATATATACTCTTTTACTCTCTTTTACTCTTTTACTTGTTTCAGTCATTTGACTGCGGCCATGCTGGAGCACCGCCTTTAGTTGAGCAAATCGACCCCGGGACTTATTCTTTGTAAGCCCAGTACTTATTCTATCGGTCTCTTTTTGCCGAACCGCTAAGTGACGGGGACGTAAAAACACCAGCATCGGTTGTCAAGCAATTCTAGGGGACAAACACCGACACACAAACACACACACATACATATATAATATATATACATATATACGACGGGCTTCTTTCAGTTTCCGTCTACCAAATCCACTCACAAGGCATTGGTATATATACAAATTTTATTTGTATCGTACAATACTCAATTTTGACGTTTATAAAAGCAAATGTTTGCTTATATTTATATTTTATATATATACTAGCAGTATCGCCCGGCGTTGCTCGGGTTTGTAAGTGAAATAACTATATAAGCATTTTTAGAGAGTTACTTCCCTTATAAATTCGGGCTTTCTTAACCATTTTGTTTTGGTGTCTTCAAGCCATGAAGTCGTTGTTCTAAAAGAACGCTGTTTCCTTCACAACGCATTACGAGTTCATTTCTTTACACTCCCTTCCCCACAGCTTCACGAGGGAGGGAAGGGGAGAAGCAAACAGGTGCAGCTGTGAGCGTGGACGCCAAGACCTCCGCCGCCATCGACATACGATGCATTTTATGCATTAAAGTGGAATAAAAAATGATGTTAAATTATTTTTAAAATCGGAGACTCATCGTTGACGCGCGCTAATACTCAGACGGGCTCGATATGAATCACGACTATAAGATACCCGAATTTGGTTAAACTGCACCGCAAAATGTGGGAGGAGTTAGGAATCTAAATCGAAGGGGACAGACACTCACACAACTAGAGTTTTATATATATAGATATTGTTGTGTATTTAGCTTTTTAATAGCTAAATTTGTTAGCAGGTAGTTTAGCTTAACAGTGATGCTCTCAGCCGGAGTCTCTGTGAATTCGTGGCCCATGGCTGTTTGTTGACAAATTTTTCCTCCCTATATCTATATATATAAAACTCTAGTTGTGTGAGTGTCTGTCCCCTTCGATTTAGATTCCTAACTCCTCCCACATTTTGCGGTGCAGTTTAACCAAATTCGGGTATCTTATAGTCGTGATTCATATCGAGCCCGGCTGACTATTAGCGCGCGTCAACGATGAGTCTACGATTTTAAAAATAATTTAACATCATTTTTTATTCCATTTTAATGCATAAATGCATCGTGTGGCGATGGCGGCGGAGTTGGCGTCCACGCTCACAGCTGCACCTGTTTGCTTCTCCCCCTTCCTCCCTCGTGAAGCTGTGGGGAAGGGAGTGTAAGAAATGAACGTCGTAATGCTTGTGAAGGAAACCAGCGTTCTTTAGAACAACGACTTCATGGCTTGAAGACACCAAAACAGAAAATGTCTACGATGACTCAACGATTTAAAAAAAAATTTACATAATTTTTTTTTCCAGTATTAATGCATTTTTTTTGCTATTTTTTGGCTATAACTCTCTAAAAATGTATATAGTTATTTCCCTTACAAACCCGAGCAACGCCGGCGATACTGCTAGTATATATATATTATATAATATATATATATATATATATAATATATATAATAATATAATATATATATATATACTATCACCTTCGAACGTAGAATAGATGAAACCATGGCGACTGAAGAAGTGTTTTTTTCCTTGTGTTATTTGTCCTGTACTCTATTTTTTTGTTGTTTAAGAAAAATGTCCAGTTCCTTGGGTTTGTGTCTATGTATGTGTACACATATAAAATGCACCATTTAGTAAATATAATCTGAAGTTATTCACCATGTCTCAGTAAATTTGTTTTTGAACTACTGCGTTTGTACTTCCTGGATACTATTCTGCACTTCATTCTTATTCACATTGAATTTATATTCAAATAGTTATATAATGTGACTCACACTTACTGTTGTTAGTATTCTTATTTACTTCCATATGTTGGTCTTTCAGCTGTTCCTACCTGTAATTTCAATTCTTAACATTATTGCATCTATCCGGCTCAGATATTCTGTTTATTAATTCACATATGTTGCTATTATTATTATTATTATTATTATTATTATTATTATTATTATTATTATTATTATTATTATGATCAACATCATCATCATCATCATCATTATTATTTGTTATATAAGTCCAGTATTACTGCTCCGTTATTACTGTATTACAGATGAACTGCCTGTTAAGCAATGTAGTGTATGTTCGTGTTATGAGGTCATAAAACCGTTGTTTCAACATTACATATTATTGCTCCACATTTGATGTCATCACATCCCCATATATATATATATATATATATATATATGAAAATATATATTGTTTTGCATTTCTTTATTAACATTGTTGGTATAGCTCTTACTTATTTGTTTGATATTAATGTCGTAAATATTGAGGTTATAGCTGTTTGCATTTCTCTTAAACATCAGGAAACATTTGGTTATGTTTTCACGAACTAAGTATACTTAAATGTATCTTCGTTATTCGAATTTATCGCGTATAAATATCGTTCGCTGAGTTGTTTGCCTTTTCACTTTTTCAGAGTTTAGTTTTTGTTTTGTGTCTTTAGTTTTTTTTAATTATTTTTTTACATATATAATGTTCTAGTTGACAAACGTTGATAATCTTTGCATTCAGGAGCACCGAATAATATTCAAGAGCCTAGAATGAAGGTCAGGTGTCAAATGCACAATTTACACTGAACTGCTGCTGTTGCTGCTGCTGCTGCTGATGATGATGATGATGCTACTAGAATCACCATCCTCAAAACTACCGCAACTACTGGTGTTTCAGCCGCCATTACTGATGATGATGGTGATGATGACGACGACGACAACGACGACGATGATGATGATGTAATGATTTCAAATTTTGGTGTTACGCCCAGCAACTTGAGTGAAGTTGCATAGTCGATTGCATCGACCCCAGTATTCAAATGGTACTTATTTTATCGACCACGTAATGATAAAATTCAAAGTCGACATGGGCGGAATTACATAATAATAATAATAATAATAATAATAATAATAATAATAATAATAATAATAATAATAATAATAATAATAATAATCCTTTCTATTATAGGCACAAGGCCTGAACATGTGGGGGAGGGTACTAGTCGATTATATTGATCCCAGCATTTCACTGGTATTTAATTACCCACCCCGAAGGATAAATGGCAACGTCGACCTCGGTGGAATTTGAAACTCAGAACGTAGCGACGAACGTAATGCCGATTACCATTTTGCTCGGTGTGCTAACGATTCTGCCAGCTCAAATACATCGACACCAGTATTTGACTGGTACGTATATAATCGACCTGAAAAGAACGAAAGGGGTTAGCCGCTGTGGAATTTGAAGAAAGTAAACATGGACAAAATAGTGTTAAATATTCTTGCAGACGCGATAACGATTCTGCGCAATCACCTTCTTAGACTCCCTTCAGTCTCAAATTACCATAGGATTGCACCTAGAATGTCCCCATCCGAAACACAAGTTAGGGCTAGTTTTTTTTTTTTTCATTGAAGATCAGCAGTCGGCCATATACACCAGCCTCTCTTCTCCATGCCACCGATGTTATCCGAGAGAAAGGCAAGGGCCGATACAGCTTGGTACCAGTGATGTCGCATTTCATTTCTACATATCAGTGAACTGCAGCAACGAGAAATAAAGTGTCTTGCTCAAGATCACAACACACAGATCGGTTCGGGAAGGGAACATACAAGATCACGATTGTAAGCCCAACGACGACGACGACGACTGCATTGATGATGTTGATGATAATGATGACGACGATGATGATGATGATGATGATGATGTTGATGATGATGATTATGATGATGATGATGATGATGGTGGTGGTGATGATGATGATGATGATGATGACGATGATAATGACGATGATGATGGTAAAGACGATGATGATGGTAATGACGACAACGACAAAGACGACGACAACGACGCCGTCGACGACGACGACGATGCTGCTGCTTATGATGATGATGATGATGATGATACAATCTTGTTATATTTTTGACATCCTAAATAATCCTGCTCGGACTTCAAAATTCCGCTTTCAATTAGCGCACTCTGCATCAGTGACGATTGGTCAATCTGATTCGCGCTTAATCAAAGGAAAGTATTTGCCCACCCTCATCCTAAAACGTTTAAAACATCAAGTAAACAAGCAGGAACCATATCCGTGAAATTTTATATCCACTATCTTCGTCAACAAATTTATCATACAAGATCGTTTTACCAGTTTGACTGGAGACCATATCTGAACCTTCGATATGTCCTTTCAACTCCATCATTGAAGTAATGATCATTATCTCGAAACACCCTTGTAGTCCTTTAGACGCTTTGTTGCATGTATAATGACGAAAACGATAAGGAACACTGCAAAAAATTGCTACATATCTACGATTTGTCTAATCTAAATTGATGTGAATGTTCAAAATTATCTTCAAACAGAAGCCTTCATAAACTCAAATTCTGAAGAACCAGTAATTTGTCTGTTTGTCTCTCTCTCTCAATCTCTTTCCTCTCTCTCTGTCTCTTTCCTCTCTCTCTTTCCTCTCTCTCTTTCCTCTCTCTCTCTCTCTTTCCTCTCTCTCTCTCTCTTTCCTCTCTCTCTCTTACCCCCTGTCTCTGTCTCTGTCGCGGTGTTTCTGTCTCACACACTCTCTCTCATTGTCTTTCTGTCTATTTTTGTCTTATCTGTCTCTCTCTCTCACCCCGCTTCTCTCTCTCTCGTTCTGACACATATAGATTTCAGGATTTCTTTCGTCTTCCTCCAATAACTTTCCAACAGACACTGCCATCATCGATAACAGCTGCGGTTGCGTAATGCAGTAGCATACTTTCCAATCGCGTGGTCTTGCGTTCACACCCTCAGCGCAGTAACATTGGGAAAGTGTCTTCTACAATTACTTCGGGTGGACCAAAGTCTTGTGAGCGGATTTTGTAGATATAAACTAAAAGAAGCCCATCGTGTGTATATGTGTGTGTGAATGTGAAATGACGTGAGCGCGTGTGAGCGTGTGTTTCACGTGTATCTTTGTATTGTATCTGTTCTCCTTTACCGCTTGATGGACTGTTGAGTTTCTTTATGTCCCAGTAACTTAGCACGTTGGCAATAGAAACTGATTGAATAAGTACATATGTAACAAAAAAAATAATGAATGTAATGGATTCCATTTGTTCGATACACCCTTCAAGGATGTTCCCCAGCGAAACTGCATCCCAATGAATACCATAAGCAAGAGATAAATGATAAAATGCGCAAGTAACTGAGTCATACATTTGTCTCCCTTAGGACAAGGAAACCTGTCTGGAATCATATCGTAGTCTTTAAAACATGTTAGCAACATAAGTTTCAGATTTTGGCACAAAGCCAGAAAATTCAAGGAAAGGAGTGTGTCTATTATATCGACTACTGTACTCGACTGGTACTTATTTTATCGACCTCGAAAAAAAAAAGGCGAAAGCGATGTCGGCGGAATTTGAATTCAGAAAGGATATATGGACGAAACACCGTTAAGTATTCTGCCTCGCGTGCTAAGGATTCTGCCAACACGCCACCTTGTATGCTAGCAACGTATTAGGTACTAATAATATAAAGAGGTAGAAATTATATCAAGATGAAATTTCTACAGTTGTAAAGTTCCTAATCACTGGACTGATCGATAGGGATTACACTAAGCTACACATCAACAACTAGAACATGTAATAGAAACGGCATATTCATTTTAGAAAGGGAAAGGAAGAGGACATACTTCGAACGGATTATAGATAATCCGAGAGAATTTCTCAGTTCACGACTGGAGCGCTTGAGTTTCATTTTATGATGGCAACGAAAATATTATATATATGTATATATATATATATATATATATATATATATATATATATATAATAATAATAATAATAATAATAATAATAATAATAATAATAATAATAATAATAATAATGATAATATTAGAGAGTATAACTCCAAACTTACAGGGAAAAATTCAATTTAGTATTAAATCAAATTTCACAATATAAATATAGAATATATTTTTATTTATTATATATTGCTTATTCATTTTTTGAACATTTTGTGATCTAGTAATGTTTTATAATATATAATATATTTTATTTTTTCTTTATGATTTGGTTTACGTCCATCATTGTTTGAATTATATAATAGTGGTTTTTCTCTAATTTATATATATTTTACACACACACACACACAACACATATATATATATATATATATATCGAAATAACCCACCCTATACATGGTCTGCACCTGTATGTGGATTTATGCACGTGCATATACATATATATATATATATATATATATATATATATATATTTATGCACTTATTGACCACTATATTTTTCAAATATTTGTTTCTGTTTTATCTGTTCTGGCAAGTAACCTGCATGTAATAAGCCAGCTGAGTACCCCTCATTGAGTAATTATTTCATCAGATCTGCTGATAAGGAAATATATTTAGCCTAGATTTTACCTATCCCTCTATTTCAGCTATATATATTTCTTTTGGAATTAGTTCTCGGGGAACCTGAATACTATGAATAATAGGATGTAGATCTTGAGTTGTAGAAATGTTTGGGATAAAAATACTCAACGGCAGCCAATGGAACTTGATTCGAACCCACATCTTCTCCAGGCATGGCACCCAGTCCTACAGACAGCCTTCGACTTTTTCACCCGATGTTTACATGCAGCATTGCTGTGCTTCGTGAATCAATTAAAAGAAATATATATATATGAATTATTTTACATTCTCTCGAAAGTTTTTCATACTTATAATGTCAGTAATGTAAATATATATGTGTGTGCGTCTGTGTGTCTGTGTGTCTATTTGTCTTATGTATGCATGCACAAAGACACACACATATATATCATATATATCTATGCACATATTCATGTGTTTGCGCGTGAACGTATATATAGACATATCTTCCGTTATTGTGTTCTAAACCAGTTGTACTTAATAACAGTTCTTCAATCAAGGAAGATGAAGATTATAATTCTTGATTTCGTTCTTTTTCGTGTTCCGGTTTTTTTGTACCATGTTTTTTCCACGTCTTTTTTTCTTACTTTCTTAGCGACCAGCGTACTTGTATTTAAAAATTATAAATAACCCATGAAGAAATTATATATATATATATTATATAATATATATATATAGATAATATATATATATATATATATTATATTACGTATTTATTTTTTTTATACATCTATCTCTATTCTTATAAATATCACAGGTAAGTGCATATATGTCTATTGTGAGTGTATTACTCTGTATGTGTCTGTGTATTATTTATGGGTTTTTCTTTTTCTTTTCCCTATCCCTTTCTCTACACATCCCTACTCTCTTTAGTCATGTGGTGTGGTGGTGGGTGTTACTCTTCCATTCATGTTTTCTATTGAAACTCCATCTGTCTACAGTTAAGTGTGTAGCTTCTATAATCTGTCTACGTGTTGTGTCAGTTCTATGTGTCAATAGTACTTTAACATCTATGCTATTAATCGAGCTTCCATGTTCTACCTGAGCATGTTGGCAGAACATTGACGAGCTTTTCTCTTCTTTGAGCTCTCGCCAATATCCACCAATACGATCTCCTAAGCTGCGTGCAGTTTCTCCAAGGTAGGTAGTTCTCATATTTCTGCATCGTCCCTCAGTACATCGTAAGCTATACACTACATTTGTAACCATACAGTTAACCTATGGGTTCATCTTACATACAACAGAATTGTACTCCGCACAGGGAGACTTATCAAAGGGATAGGTATTGCAGATCAGTGATTTTAAAGGGGCACCAGACCCCTCCACTACTTTAATTCATAGATTAGCCTTAATGTTTTTCTTAAAAGGTCTCCTAGTTCGCCGCCAGGGGTAGCATCAACGAACATGACACCCTGCTATGATTTGTTGTCATACCAAGTGTTGACTTTATTTATCTTATCACTGGTCTTTTCTGTGCTCTTCTAGGATCTGCTCCTGTGCAGCGGGCAGATCACCTTAGCATCAATGTCTATGATGGCTTTGTACTTAGTCCTGGCTCCTTTGTACACTCTAATCCTGTTTCTTTTGTTGTAGCCAGAGAACTGCATGCGGCGGATGAAGTGTTGTGTGTTTCTTTCCAATTCCATAGGGCTGCACATGCGAGACACATTCCTCATCACTCTCATCAAGTCAGCTATCAGAATGTTGAAGTTAGCGTTGTCCACAATCACTGCGTTCTTTTGAACAGGCTACTTAGAGGCCATGGGTTTGGCATAATGAGAATGAAGGATCTGAACCTTATCGTTCTTCGTTTCTAGCCAGAGATCAGTGTGTAAAACGGGTAATCAAGAGTTAGGGTGCTTACTAGGGTAGTCTATCGTTATTTCTATACTCCGGTAGATGGAGATAGATATTTGCTAAATGCTCTCCATGGTGTTAGTTTCGAGATCATCAACATTGCCTTGTAGGAATGCTCTGGTTGCTGTGTTCATATCGTCCACGTAGCGGGAGTTCATGGTTAGGTTAATGGAGTTCTCTGCTAACTTCTCTTTAAGTCTCCTATCCACCATGCCACATCGTCGGCAATACTCACACCTACGTCTGCACCTTCCTCTTGGAAGGTGTATCTTGCTATTAAACGTAAATATATGGACTTCGAGTGTGTTCTTGGTACACGCGAGTACCAAGCCCATCCTTTTAACCTGAACACTATTTTCGGGGGTTCGCATAATTCTGGTCCACCCGTTCCATCTCCCTTTGGGCGGAGTATAGAAGTTATAGTGGGCTTTCTACCTCTTACTGATCTAATGGGGCAGAAACAACTAAGGTCATGTTTATCTAAGTACTCATTTTCGCATGTCAGTCTCAGGAGGAGATCTAGTTCTTCAGTGTCGACACTAAGAAAAGCCACATCACTCGCGCTCATCGCCTCCACACATTTTTCCACAGCAAAATAAAGATCAATGGATGTGTATAGGAACATTACACCCTTTCTACCTATTATGCATCCCGTCAGGTCGTGGGCATCCATGATATATATATATAAAACTTACTTGGAGAAGAAGAAATTCGAAACACGCATTGAGTCGAAACAGGGGCAGCTGAAGAAGGGGAATATTCCTTGTATTGTTTGTCTTGTACTCTGTTTTTTCGTTGTTAAAAAAGTCCGTTTCCTTTTATGTTTTGGTTTCTCGTTGTGCTCTACGTTTATTTGTGGTGTCCTGTACTCATATATGCATGTATATATACATATAGATGTAGGTATGTACATATATGTATGTATGTTTTATTTATTAAATTGTTATATATATATATACGTATGTATATACATATATACATACATACATATTTGTTTTTCAGTACTATGAAAGAAAGCCAGTAAATCGGGAATGTACTTTTACAAATTATATGGTTCTTTATTGCAAAACAAATGTTTAAAACATACAACTAAATAATGTGTACATAGCAGGATAACAAAACGTGATATAAATTCTTATAAATACCTCTCACGTTACGTTCATTTCATTTATCTTTCACTTAAACATCCGATCTAGAATTAGTTTCCAACTTTAAACGCTATGTATACTAATTTACTTTATTAAAGAATATATATACGAGTAGGTATTACATGAAACGGTAATGAATTTGTAAGTATATAAATAATTATTTTATTAATTACCAACTTCCTTTAGAGCTATATATGTTAGTACCATTGCTCTTAGTACGAGGAGAAATGGTTCTCCACAATATTTTAAAGCTCTAGTATTGATCAAATAATAAATATTAGCGGTTATTTGAAATTTACCCAAAGGAAACATTAATATCAGCTGAACTACAAACAAATCTGTATGTGATATTTATTTTCATCTATCTTTTATCATTTACATATTTCAGTCATTGTATTGTGGCTGTGCTGGAGCACGGCCTTGATGTGATTTAGTCGAACAGCTCGACCCTAGTAATTACACTCTTTTAAAGTCTACTGCTTATTCTATTGGACCTTTTGGCGTAAAGCATAACAAAGGGGATGTAAACAAACCAACTCTGGTTGTCACGTATTGTTGGGAGAAAAAAACATAGATACAAAAATGCAGACGCACACACATACACACGCACACAAACACATAAACACATGCATACTACATGCTTTCCTGCATTTATGTCTCTATGGAATTATAGTACATGTTCTTGACCAAGATACTACACTGTGGAACTCAGTTCAAACCATATAGTTGCATAGCAGGATTCTAAACTTCACAAGTATGGCAGAATCAAATTTCTAATTTCTTTCATCCAAGGTTTGAGAAATCATATACCAGTCAAGAAAAGAGGATTATGTATACGAAAGTTTTCTTCTTCCTCAATGCTACACTTACGCATAATTGTACATATACAGTAGATGACATTACCAGCAGAGCACCAGAAGATATGATGCGGCATAATCCGTTCCCTCAGATCAGCATTTTCGACGTTGAAACGTAATTTCAATGGAATGTAAACAATTTCTACAAAATATGCCCCTGGGGTAAACACTTCATGGTCGACTTCTCCGTGGATATTTCAAATCTTAAGTCAATTCCAATTAAAAACATTCTGCAAATTTATCCCTTCCCCTTTCGGAGTAACCACAACAACAACATCATTGCAGCATTTAGTAACGCTCTTTTAGATTATTAAGAGTAAAATTCCGCTGGGAACGATTTTGTCGTTCACCTTTCATAGGTTATAGAAAGTGCACTTCTAATATCCCGTTTTAATTACACCTATGCAAAACTCTATTTTCCTCAATGAGTCCTTTTGCCGGTTTCAGACAATAGTATCTCTTTGTAATTTCCATACAAATATACCACGAGATCTTAGTATCTCTTTGTTTCCCACCTCATCCATATCTCTGCACGCGTATGCATCGTATGCATGTACATTTGTACGTACATGTAAACACACACACACTTTATTAATAATAATAATTATAAAAATAATAATCCACGGATGAAATTTCTAAATGTTTTGATGCATCACTACGCGCATTTCTACAATTAATATGTTTCTTACGATTATTATAATGGATTATTATTATCATTATTACCATATTTATCCTACATTATAGCGACATAGTTTGGTGCAATCTCATAAAACTGCTATTGCTACTTGGCATCATTTGGTTGTAGCCGGCATAAAACCGGAGCTTTATATGCATACACAAAAACCTTCTCTGTAAACGCGTACTTAGAAGATATATATATATATATATATATCCATCTACTATCTATCTATCCATCTATCTATCTATCTATCTCTGTCATGTATGTATGCCTCAGTGTACACATGTGTATATGCGTGTGCAAACATGAATAACATTACTCTATGAGGCGTATGACGAATATCACTCATAGAATTGAAAGCAACATATATATTTGCATGCATATATTCATATATGCATGTATGTATATATATGTGTGTGTATGCATATATATACATATATAAGTGTGTGTGACTATTGTTTAGATAAATCTATTATGTTTATGTACCCCACCATATATACATGTATGTATGTGTGTGTGTAGACATATATGTGAGTTTGTATGACTGTGTATAGAAGAATAAGTCGATCAATGAAATTCCAACTCTGATTTTCACGTTCTATTATCTGCAATTGTAACAATTTTACAATATTGAAATTAAATCGCACTTCATACGTTACACAATCATCTTTATGTAGTGACAGTCTTGGCCCACAGTTTTCACTTGTAGAACATGACTGCCCCTACATAAACTTGATGTTTAAGTAACGCATGAAAGTACTAGTTTATTTCTATATTGTAAAATTGTAAAAATTGAAAATAATAAAACATCAACATGAGACTAAGTTGGAATCTGATTGAGTAATATATATATATTATATATGTATATATATATATATATATATATATGATTAATATAATTATCTATATATATAATATATATATATATATATTTAATATATTATATATATATATGTATGTATGTATATGTATGTATGACATATAAAATAGGAAATCCAGGCACTGCTCGGGATTTAAATGGCATAGTTTTTGTATATGCTGCAGTTAAGTTGAATCGTGTGATACGGCCAAATGCAGCATTAGTGGCAAGACATTTGGGGAGTAAATGAAGGGCTAATTCGGTTAAATGATATGTCATCCATCTGTTTAAAAGATTCCAAACTCTGACCTTGTCACGGAAAAAGTGGGTGGGGGGATTTTTGAACATAGGAAAAAACTCTTAGTGGATATATATTTCTTTACTATCCACAAGGGGCTACACACAGAGGGGACAAACAAGGACAGGCAAACAGATTAAGTCGATTATATCGACCCCAGTGCGTAACTGGTACTTAATTTATCGACCCCGAAAGGATGAAAGGCAAAGTCGACCTCGGCAGAATCTGAACTCAGAACGTAACGGCAGACGAAATACCACCAAGCATTTCGCCCGGCGCGCTAACGTTTCTGCCAGCTCGCCGCCTCTTAGTGGATATACTCTCCTTTGTGTTTGTGTTCGAGTATGAAGTATGGCCGCAATCAAATGGCTGGAATAGATAAAAGAATAAAAGAATAAAGGTTAATTCTGTTGTGTCTGGGGAGAGTCATTCTCTTTTAGTGCCTTAATATTTAACACACTCACCGGTAAAATTTCCACTATAGTCAAGACTATTGGAAAGCATGCAAGACGCAACGAAAATTTTAGAAAATAAAAATAAGAAATAAGTGGAAATTTTACCGGTGAGTGTGTTAAATAATAAGGCACTAAAAGAGAATGACTTACCCCAGACACAACAGAATATGCTTCAACACAGGAACTCATATAAAGAATCTTGCAAACCAAATCCAAAACGAAATAAAGGTTAAGTTTCGCCTAAAATTTGGAAAATAAAAGAAAACTCATATATACACTGTGGAGGCATGTGCTTCCTAATCACTTGGTTTCGGGTTCAGTCCCACTGTGTGGCATTTGTGAGTGGATTTGGTAAGCTGAAACTGATAGAAGCTCGTCGTAAATATCTATATGTGTGTGTGTGTATGTGTGTGTTTATTTGCGTCTGTGTTTGTCCACCACCACAACTCGACAACCGTCGTTGGCGTATTTGCGGCAAAGTAGATGACCAAATAATACTTGGGTCGATTCGTTGAACTAAAATTCTTCTCTTCAGTGCGGTACTCCACCTTGGGCTCAGTCTAAAGAGTGATACAAGTAAAAGATAACAGATAAAAGATACACACACACACACACACCCGCGTATGTATGATTGGTTGGACGGATGATTGGATAGGCAGATGTATAGAAGGATGGCTGGCTGGCTGGCTGGCTGGCTGGCTGGCTGGCTGGATGGATGGATGGATGGATGGATGGATGGATGGATGGACGGAACGATGGGCAGGTGCATGGATGGTAATTTGTATATGTCTTTGTGCTTGTGCTGGACCTCTACACCGCATGACAACTCTTATTGGCTTGTTTATGTCCCCTTAACTTAGCGGTTCCATAAAGGAATAGATGGAAGCATTACCACTCGCTATAATATTAAGTACAGGGGCAGATTTGACCGACTAAAACCTGATATCTAGTGCCCTAGCATGGCCGGATAGATGCCGGTAAATGACTTGAATAAATAAAAGATAAAATGTAATACGTAATACTAGTTGAACTAGTATAACGTATTAATTACCCCATTTTATGTCCAGAAGAAATAAATAATATCAGCCCAATCATGTTTAAATAGATTTTAAATGTAAAATGTCCTAGTTGATAAATTAAATTAGAATACACTCACCACACATACACACACACACGTGCGCACACGCACACGCACACTGACACGCAAATATATATTACAAGAAGAAAATAGAAAACAGATTTTAAATTTTAACAGATTTGGAAATTTTCAACGAAAGAGTTTCAACGCTCAGCAAAAATAATTTCACGAGGTGATCAGTCATTCTATTAACAACAGCTTTATTCACTCATTTCTTTCGGGTGGAAAAGAAAAAAAGAGATATAATTCATTCACAAGGGAGCATATTATTTTGATTGGGTAATTCAGTATATTTCTATTTACAAATAAATAAAAATATATATAAAATCAATTTGATTGCTGATTCATTATCGAAAAGAAAAAAATAACAAACACAAACGGACAAGAGTATTGAGTGTTTATAAACGTAAAATACAGAGAAAACAATGGCAAATACGAACTAACAATAATTCGACTTCAAAAAGAGAAAGCAATACATAGGAAAAAAATAGATGTCTCTTATTATTATGATTAATTATCATCTAGAGATAAAATATACATAAAAATGGCAGCATCGCTAAAATGTAAATAGTGCAAATCAGCTGAGGTATACAGTAGGGTGGTTAGTGTTCGTGAGCCAAAGTGAACGGACGGACTTTGAAAGAAAGACATATATGATATTAATGGAGAGAAGAAATTTACGCAAGCGCAGCATGTCTGTGTGTATGTATGCATGTATGTCTGTATGTATGTACGTATGTATGTAGGTAGGTAGGTATGTTTGTTTGTATGTATGATGTATGTATGTATGTACACATTTATGCATGCATGCATACTTGTATTTATATATATATATATAATATATATATATATATATATATATATATACATACATGCATACATACATACATATATATATATATATATATATATATATTATGTCTATAGATATACAAATATATATAAATATAAATATATACATATATATAAATACATAATTATATATATAATAGTGTGCGTGTGTGTGTGTATACAGATATATATATATCTATTGCATATCCAAATATTTATTCATTTATATATATGTATATGTGTACATATATATTTATTTATGCATATTTATATGTAGATACAGAAATAACTATATATATATATATATATGTATATGTGAACATATGTATATATACGCACGTATACATGTTTATATATGCGTATATGTGTGTGTGTGTGTGTATGCGTGTGTGTGTGTGTGTGTGTGTGTTTATATGTGTACTGAAGAAGTCAAGTTCCTACAAACACAAATATCTATAACTTGACATTACTTGAAACTCAGCAACACGAGTTCAATTCCCAGTGTGAATCCAGTTTTTGTTTACTAATATCTACGTTATTTGTGATTATATTACATATAACATGCCTAGTGTTTGATGCGAAGTCATTGAACGCTTTCAAGATAGTAATATTTCCGGACGGAAAGCTGAAAATTGACGTAAGCAGTTTATAGAAATTGAATTTTATAGAGATTGAATCAACTAGGCATTGTTTTAAGTAGAATTCTTTGAATTTTAAAGATTTTTTGGTAGCTATAAATGGGAGTGTTCTCTGTTTTCATCGTCTTTAGTTGTTGGTAATTATCTACCTTTTCGTAATAGGTCTTGTCTATTAGTTTAGTTCTTATAGCAGTTTTGTAGTGTTCAACATCCGTGATATTTACAGCTCTTCCCTTATCTGCTTCCTTTTCCTTGATTCAGTCATTAGATTACGGCCATAAAGGGGCACCACCTTGACGAAACTTAGTCAAACAAATTGACTCTAGTACTTGCTTTTTTGTTTTTGTTTCAAGTCCGTCCCTCTATTATTACCTATTACCGAATCGGTTGACAGCCGATGTTAAGGTAAAAACATCAACACCGGTTGTCAAGCGGTGTTGGGGTATATAGATGCGAAGATCACACATGCACAAACACACATATACACACACACACTTGTATACACATACACACGCACAGATACGCACACAACACATAAACACACACACACACACACACAAACACAATAACACGTACAAAATACACACACACAATGACACAGACGCATACACATACACACACACACACACACGCATATATATATATATATATATATAGTTGTGTGAGCACAAATGCAAAAATAGACATTTGAAGCATATGTGAAGGCCTACTTCAGGAAAATACAATCAAAGTTTAGAGAAAGAGAAGTGGAAAAAGGAAGATTTAACATCTCCTCAACAATAGACGAGAAGTGCTCTTTGGTTCACCACTTACAAATTTAATTTCAAAAACGAATATAGTACAGATAACCCATTCCTGAAAAAAATCAAAATTCAAAAATTTCATTCTGAAACGACTAAACAATTAGCAAAAAGTGAGTTATATTCACCAAATCCATAAGAACCATTCCAGAATACTCTGGAAGTAAAATAATCAAACGAAAATTATCTAAGTTTTAACTCCTTCTAGACTGCAATTTTTTCCGGAACCGAGTCTACAAAATACACAGCCAATATAACAAAAATGGTAAACAATTACAAAGACAGACAACCAAAATCCAGACCAACAAATGTACACAATCACTACAAAAGATATAATAATAATACAGAAATTATCAATGGATGCATAAATATAAGGACTAATTTGAAAGATCGTGTTTTAGACCTTGCTGACACAATTCTCGAGACCTGGCGGTACAAACCGAAGCCGAAAGATCAAAGTTAATGAACCTACACACAAAAATAGAAATATTTCAGTACAAGAAATTGATAGTCTCTCAAAACACCTAAACTTTTTCACCAATAACAAAATCCTGTAACTGTAATGAAATACAGGACAATATTTCACAGAAAATTGCGCCAAGCAGAAGAATTATCTGATAAGGAAAATAGGCAGGTATCAGTTGTAAGAAGCAAGCAGTTACAAACCTACGAAAGTTAGGAATGAAGTATTGTATAAATTTTGAGATTTTTTCATCCACCTTCCCATAAAAAAACATTCAAAAACCCCAAACTTAAATCCAGATACTAGTTGAAAGGAATGAAAATTTATACAAGAGCTCAAAAAAATTATGACATTATAATTAAGGGAAGAGCTGTAATTATCATGAATGTTGAACACTAAAAAACTGCTATATGATATTAACTAAAAGATAAGACCAATTACGAAAAGGTAGATAATTACTAACAACTAAAGACGAGGAAAAAACTGAATACTCCTATTCATAGCTTCCAAAAAGTTTTTAAAACATCAAAGAATTTCCCTTAAAAAATGCCTAGTTGAAAAAGCATTAAAAGACTATATAGCAAAATATTTTATAACAGGGTTGAGACAGTATATCAATGAAATCGTTATCAGAAATATTTTTCAGAATGTCAATGATATTGGCACCACGAGTATATATTTATATACGTGGTGTGATCAATAATTATCCAGACTGTTGCCAGAGTAATGAAGTTAAAGCACGGAGAGTGTAACCGCTTGGCATAAATTGACCTTGAACTCTGCTGTGCATACGCTTTCATTTTTAAAATTCTAATTCACTTCAGCTGTTTACACCCGTGCTTGGAAGAAACGCGTGCAGCATGTACTTGTCGCATTGATCATGACAGAGAAAGTTGAGCAGAGAATTTGCATCAAATTTTGCTGGAAGCTTGGCGATGCCTGCTCAGAGGCCTACGCAAATTTTTCAAAAAGTTTTCATCGATCTCTACACAATCAAGCGATCATGTGCCACTGAAACCCAAGTGTCTATTTGGTCAACTGAAAGCAGTTTCGGCACAAATTTGGGACACACGGATCTCATACCCAAATCTTCATTGATAATGGACTGAAGTGAGCCGTAACTAATTTGCACTTCCTCTGATAACTCATTGATGGTGATTTGACGATTTTCCCTCACAGCTGCACGCACATCTGTGATGTTTTTCTTAGTTCTGCTGGTTGTGGGTCTTCCAGAACGTTCTTCACTATCGAAATTTTTTCGACCGTCTTGAGAGCGTCTGAAACACTCGTACACTTGTGTGCAGCTTATGCATTCCTCTACATACACTTTCTGCAACTTTGCGTAGGCCTGTGAGCAGGTATTGCTATGGCAACTGTCTCTGTCATGGTCAATGCGACGATCACACGCTACACACCTTCTTTGCAAGCACGTCTTGCACAGCAGAGTTGAAGATCATGTGTGCCAAGCGGCTTTACTTCGCGTGCTTTAGCTTCGTTACCATAGCAACAGTCCGGATGCTTATTCATCAGACCTCGTATATATATATATATATTTATATATATGATTTCATTCTTTCATACGTTTTAGCCATCACGCGGCGTCCATGTCGGATGGAGCACCACCAGCGTAACCTTGTCAATGACAAATCTTATGTGCTTGGATTTGGTGAGGGAGCGACTTCGACACTGCTGCCATCTTTTGAGTTTCCTGCTTGATATAAATTCATCAAGGATCTTGAATAACAGTAGGTCAAGTTGTGTTTTGAAAACATCTACTTCTGCACCATGAACTTCCCTCAGATGCTTTGGCAAAGGCATGAAACAACTGTGGGCCCTTGAATAACAAGACGGAATAGCTGGGACCTTTGGAACAATAATGTGACATTCAGTTGAAGGCTGGCATAGCTCGTGATACCAAAGTTTTGTGCCGGCCTCTCCAGGATCTTCCATACATATATCACTGCATACCACTCTGGTGTTCGCTCCAAAGAGTAAAGTTGTAGCTCTATCAGTCTCTCCAAGTAGTTCAGTTGTTCTATTGATGCACTCTTTCTGGTACTGCACCGCTGAACTGCCACAAATTCTTCTATTAATTTGACACTATAAGGTGACCACAGTTGAGGACAGTAGTCCAGACGCCTGTGTTCAAATGTCCTATATAAAGCCAGTATAGCTTCTCAGAATCCATACGGCCACTAGCCGTCACACTGTCACCGTCTTGGTTATGTGTACGTGAAACGAGGCAACGTTGCTCATATCACTTCCCAGATTACACACTGTACGTGACTCTGGAATTGCCGTCTCTTTTGTTCTACATTATGATTGTTTCAGCTTCTCAGCACCAATTGACTGGTAGCTGGTAGCGGAGGGTTTGGAATTTACCAGCATTAAATTGCATGTTGCTTTCTCCAGTACCATTTATATATGGCATCGAGGTCTTTGTCTAGAAAATTAGCATCATAAGGTTCCTTGACTGCTCGTACTGCTTTTGTGTCGTCAGACGAGTTAGTTAGTGTGGATGTCTGTGTAACTGATGTCTCGTCTGAAAGAGACACTATCAACAGCAGCGTCCCCAATATTGTTCCCTGAGGGACAGTAGTCTCTACTACTCTCTCCTTGGAAAGGGCCCCTTTGGCTGTCACATTGCCAATGACTAGCTTCTGTCTTTTAAGAAGTCTTGCAACCACTAACCCATATTTATGATTATGCAGAATCTCTGTAGCTTGTGACATCTCATCCAGTGATAGACCGTAATAAAGGCCTGAGCGATTCATTAAGTGTTTCAACATCCAGTTATAACTCAATTAGGATTTAAAATCAGAGCTAGTGTTGTAAACATTATCAACCCCACATACTCGATCTGTGTGTTCTTCTTGTTTGCTGCTTAACTGCGGCATAGCAGTGACTACCTCATAGCACCCGATGTGCAAACGCTTGAAAAACATAGACAAACTAGACAAGTCGTTCCACCCCCACCGATCACAATATCGTTATCCAACATTCCTGAATGGGATTGGTCTGAGTCGTTTGGCATATCTGTGAGAGTCTGGTCTTTTAAAACCCAATGCTATGGGGGATTCTTCACCAAAGCGTTATACCACTGTGAACCATCGAACAAGCTGAACCCCAACATTGAGCACGTGCGGTCGATCACAGACACAAACACACACATTTATATACAAACACACACATATATATATTGATATATATATGTGTGTGTGCATATATATATATATGTGTGTGTGTATATATATATATATATATATATATACAGAGAGAGAGATAGAGAGCGAGAGAGAAAGAGATAAAAGTAACACCCCCTCCCCAATGTGGTTAGCCATGATAAGATGGCTCTATACTTTACATTATCGAGCGATTACTGTTTCAATCTCATTCTGAGATTTAATTATGCTTACTGTTCGTTTTTCGACATCAGTGGCAGACGCCATTAGAAAAACTTATATATAATTTGCAAAGAAGCCTTCACTTTCATCGCTATCAGCTGGTTACCGCCCGTTGACGAGGGACAACAATGCCGAAACTAGTTCGAGCGTATCACTCAGGCTTGCGAGGAAGGGATGGCCTCCCTTTGCAAATACTCCAAGGACACTGATATTGTGTCTAAAGCCAGCTTGAGACGAAGATCTCTTGGGGCTATAAAGCTACAGTAACACCCCTCCCCACTGTGGTTAGCCATGATAAGATGGCTTCTATATTTTACATTATCGAGCGATTACTGTTTCAATCTCATTCTGAGATTTAATTATGCTCACAGAAGATTTGTTTTACAGGATTTAAGAGTATATTAGAGTCATGATAATAAAGATATTATACACTTTTGTACACAATAAGGTTTTGTTCTTTCAACGTAATTGAAGTAAAGACCGGTTTCGCTATGCTCATCAAACTGAGAGCTGAAAAAGATAAAATGCTAGGGAAAAAATATTGCTAGGGAAGATAATTGTTCATTCATTTGTTTTGCAGTACAGGGGAGGTAAATCTGTAATTTAATTTAATGTTTTTGTTGTGTGTGTGTTCTCTGCTGTATTCTGGCTTACATCTACCATTAGCTTGGGGTAAGTTCTTTATTTTTAATTTGATTTCGTATTTAATTATGGTTTATATTTTTGGATAAATGAGGCTTCTTTATTCGGTCTTACTCGTGTTGATGTCCAGGTGGCAAGTTGACAAAATGGGAAAATTTTGAATTGTGGTCGTAATCGTTCTGTACATTCGTCGATGTGTTGACTGAGGCATATTTCGCGATATTGTGGGTAGGAAATTTGTTGTCTCTGGACCGTACATCTCTTTCGGACCGAATTTCATGTAGATCTAATATATTTTCGACAGCAGTATGTAAATGGGGTTTTGGGAGGCGCAAGTGAAGTTAGATTTGAACTTGAATATTTGTCCTTGTCTGAAATGGAATTCCGATCCTTCCAACAGATTGGGACATGATCCGCAATGAGGGCGACCACACTTTACGACTCTGGCGTTCGTTGTTCTAGAGAGTACTTTGGCATTGGTGAGAATGTTCTTCAATGTTTTAGGCTTTTTGCTGCTCTGAATGGTTACATAGAATCTCCTTAAGTGTGGGGTCCCTATAGAGTATTGGAAGATTTTGGACGATGATATTGAATGATTCTTTGTTTCTGTGGTTTTATGTCGAGATATACGTTAATTCTTTGATGGGAAATGTGTTATTGTATTTGGTTTTACTTAATGCTTTAATATTAATCGATTTTGCGCGTTTAATTGCTTCATTTATGAATTGAGCTGGGTAGTGCCAGTCCGGGAGTACTTTTTAAAGTAATTGTTTCGGATACCATGATGCAAATCCTTCTTGCAAGGTTGAAGGGGATATCAATTTTGATACATCTTGGTTATTTCCCAAAATGTTATTTCCAAAGTATTTCCAAAAAAGGTTTTTGAGGGATATATAATCCTGGCGAATTCTAACCGGTTTTTAATGGCGGCTAGTCACAGTGAGTGTTGCGCAACTCACGTTAGTTAAAATTTATTCTACTCAGTTTTTCCTCACTTGGTAAATCCGAATATCCTCATAAGTCTGTATTGTTTCCGTAGAAAAAATAACAATATTAATAAATATCAGGAGAACGAAGAAAGATGCACATGCATCTTTTATTATGCAGTTATTTACATCGTTCTTATAGCGATATTGTTGAAATGATATAACATATTATTTCGTGAATATAATTGTAAATCACTAGGAAAGTAATTGTAATATTAAATCATCACAAACTTGAATAGAAATATAGTGCATAGGAGTCAATCATATCTCACAAATTTCTTCGTAAATGCAGGATGAAAAGAAAACAGGACCACAGGGTATATACGAAATAAGAATGCGTGGGACTCTCTCCCTCTCTCAATCTTCCTTTCTCTCACTCTCTTTTTTCTCTCACTTCATCTCTTTCTGTCTGCCTGTCTGTCTCTATCGATCTATCTATCTATCTATCTATCTATCTATCTATCTATCTATCTATCTATCTATTTATCTATCTATCTATCTATCTATCTATCTATCTATCTATCTATTTATCTATCTATTTATCTAACTATCTATCTGTCTGTCTGTCTAGCTATCCTGCTGTTTTTCACACTCTGTCTTTCGCTCGGTCCACCTCTCTGCCAATATCCCTCTATCTCTTTGAGTGTGTGTGCTTGTGTCTTTGTGTGCGTGTATGTGTGTATAGGTGTGTGTATATGTGTGCGTTTGTCTGCTTTTACGTGATTAAAATGTACAGCGAAAAGTACACGTATATATTTTTGCATATAAACTGACAAACACAAACACACACTCACACATACACACAGATTAAGGGCACAAAAGAGGTAGTAAGAGTAAGGGTTGGAGGAGAAACAGGAGTAGGAGGGGCGGGAAGTAAAAGAAGAAGAAGAAGAAGAAGAAGAAGAAGAAGAAGAGAAGAAGAAGAAGAAGAAGAAGAAGAAGAAGAAGAAGAAGAAGAAGAAGAAGAAGAAGAAGAAGAAGAAGAAGAAGGAGAAGGAGGAAGAGGACGGAAAAGTAAAAGGCGAAAAGGAGAAGAGAACAAATGAAAATGAAAAGAAGAGAAAGATGTAAAAGAAAGAAAGAAGAGTAATATGAAGAAGAAAAGAAGGGGTAGGAGGTTATAGTCTTTTAGATGTAAGAGTTAATTTAGGAGCTTAGTCTCCATTATACCATAACTTCAAGAGATTTCTTCAAGAAGCTAACGAATTAATCTAATTTCAAACATCTTACAACATATTTCATCTCCAGTAAGCTCATGGGCTCTTCTTTCATTTTATACGTGTGTGAATGGGTTTGTATACGCTCGCATGGGTGCGTATGCGTGCTTGTATATCCGTGTGTGTGTGAGAGAGAGATAGAGAGAGAGAGAGAGAGAGAGAGAGTTGCGTCAATTTAGACTTAGCACATCGTGCAATTCTTTCTTGATATTACAACTAATACAACGGCGGCGAGCTGGTAAAATCGTTAGCCCACAGGTCCTAATACATAGCAGCATTTCGTCCGTCTTAACATTCTGAGGTCAAATTCCACTTAGGTTACGCACTAGAGTCGTTTCCTTCGGAATTGCTGGCCTTGTGCCAAAATTTGAAATCGATATTACACGGATACATATATATGTGTGCAAGAGTGAGTGTAGGTAAAGGTAAAGGTAAAAGAAAATTGAAACTACACGTGGAAAAGATATGGGGAATGTAAGAAGAAAAAGAGCGAAAATGCACATTGAATATCAAAAAAGTAAAGGCGCTATTTTTTTATGAAAAGTAGTGATAAATTAATACAATTAGATGAACTGTGGTAAAATTAAGAATAATTGAATTCATTATTTTGAATTGTTAGGGAGATTCAAAGTCAAACCTAATTCTTTATTACCCACAAGGGGCTAAACATAGAGGGGACAAACATGGACAGACATAGGTATTAAGTCGATTATATCGACCCCAGTGCTAACTGGTACTTAATTTATCGACCCCGAAAGGATGAAAGGCAAAGTCGACCTCGGCGGAATTTGAACTCACAACGTAACGGCAGCCGAAATACCGCTAAGCATTTCGCCCGACGTTCTAACGATTCTGCCAGCTCGCCGCATTTTCAAAGTCAAACCGGTATCGTCATTGCTGTTCACTGGGTTTGAATTATATATATACATTACTGTTTCCAAAGCAATGAAACAGTTTCAGTTTCTTTCAGATCTCCATGACAGATAGAATATTGACACAAGAAATGAAAAGATTAGCGGTTGTTTTGGGTACGTGTACGGTACAGAGCCATGTGCAAATTACAAACATTCTATACGTTGCAAGCT
Source organism: Octopus sinensis (assembly GCF_006345805.1). Taxonomy (NCBI): domain Eukaryota; kingdom Metazoa; phylum Mollusca; class Cephalopoda; order Octopoda; family Octopodidae; genus Octopus; species Octopus sinensis. The sequence continues at coordinate 79,123,238 of NC_043001.1, read as the reverse complement.
CTTTTGTGCACAGAGATGAAGTTGTATTGGAAACCTCTGGGATTAATGTTTCAGCTGCATCAAGGGGAAAATAAAATCATTCAAATTGTTCAGTGACTCCAAGAATACTGCAGTTCATCTAGCAAGTTGGACACTTTTTTTATGATGATCGTTGGCCCTGTACCATTACCTCAGCCATGAACGCCTGTGAGAAACCTCGAAACCGTAGGCTGAAGGTATTCTGACACCGTCATTCGGGCTGACGTCAAGGCAGTCCCTAAACGATCTTCGTTTTGACAGCTCATCACAGCTCCATTGTCGAAGACCGACTGTCTCAACTACGTGATGTACCGCAAAAACACTGAAGTGCTTCATGAAAAAATAAGAGTTGCTCCCCTTGACCTATTGCTTCATCTCTGTTCACGTTTTTCAAAGATGGCGTCCTACTGACTGTAAAAAAGTTTTCTCTATATAAGTTAACAATCCTTTTTAACATGAAACCGGTACATATATAATTTGCGAAAATGTAACGAGGTAATATGATCCTAATATCATAATAAATTTTACTGCACAATCTTCCTGTGACTCTTCACTTTCATTTCTTTCTTATATACCTATACCACATGTATACAGAACTTACCATTCTTCACTATATATATATATACTCTTACTCTTTTACTCTTTTACTTATTTCAGTCAATTGACTGCGGCCATGCTGGAGCACCGCTTTTAATCGAGCAACTCGACCCGGGACTTATTCTTTTGTAAGCTCAGTACTTATTCTATCGGTCTTTTTTGCCGAACCGCTAAGTAACGGGGACATAAACACACCAGCATCGGTTGTCAAGCAATGCTAGGGGTACAAACACAGACACACTAAAACACACACGCATATATATATATATATATATATATATATATATATATATATATATATATATATATATATATACGACGGGCTTCTTTCAGCTACCGTCTACCATATCGCCTCACAAGGCTTTGGTCGGCCCGAGGATATAGTAGAAGACACTTGCCCAAGGTTTCCCGTATTGGGACTGAACCCGGAGCCATGTGGTTGGTAAACAAGCTACTTACCACACAGCCACTCCTGCACCTACATACATATTCAATATGCAGCTGTGTCCAAATTTTAGTTGCTTATCAGTTTTTGTCTCCAATTTTACAAATCGTTTATAGTTTGTTTCGAGCGCAGATCTAACGATATCATATTCTGTGTGAGGTGGTATTAGAGCGTTTTGCTGTTGGACTCTAGTACGCCTGAGAAATGTGACTGTGACTGAAAGAAAAGAGTTGGTTGCTTTGAATAAAGGCAGCATTCTCACCATTTATTTAGGATTTACAGATTAAATTCTACATATATTTACAACTAGCAGTATCGCCCGGCGTTGCTCAGGTTTGTAAGGGAAATAACTATAAAGCATTTTTAGAGAGTTATAGCCAAAAAATAGCAAAAAAATTGGAAAAAAATGATGGTAAATTTTTTTGAGAGTTAAAAAAGGTGGAGTTGCGTCCCCTAGACGGTCTGTGGTTTGGGTTTCTGATTCTCGACCCCATGTCGAATTTATCGATTTTTTTCAGAACTGGGGCAACTTTTCAAAATTTTCGCTGCGTTAGTTTTGAATTATGACATTGGGCTATGCGTGTGTCAAGTTTCATCAGAATCGGTTGAAAGCCGTGGTCAGGGTGAGGGTACGAGAAAACAGACACACAGAAACACGCACAGACAAACTGCCGTTTATGTAGAGAGAGATACATGAACAACACACATCCGAAATCAACAATAAATACTTATATACGCGTGTAAAATTACAGATGTACTGCTTTCTCTATAGATGCATATGTACCTGCGTTTCTGTGTTTGTGCGTGTTTGTGTTTGTATGTGTCAGATCTTACATAGCAAAGGTGATGCATGCACCGTGCATTATGTCGATTTCACAAAGCGACATCCACTTAAAATATAAAGAGCCGAAACTCATAGACATCCGTAAGTGCGCGTGCGCATGTATGTATGTATGTATGTATGTATGTATGTGTGTCTGTGTATGTATGCATTATATAGAAAGAGATGGTTCGATAGATAAATACATACAAAGATAGAAAGACACACAGGCAGATACATACACATATACATATATAATCATATGCGTATATATATATATATATATATATATGCATATGTTTATATATACATATATACACGCATATTCATACATATAAATTTATATATGTGTGTGTGTGTGTGTGTCTGTGTGTGTGCAATGAGAGAGATTGATATATTGATTTATATATATAGATATATATGTATATATGTATGTATATATAATATATATATATATATATATATATATATATATATATATATATATATATATATATATATATATATATATTATATATATATATATATATATATTGCTATATGACATTTTTGCGAAAGGGCCATGAAAATAACTGCCCTCGTTATTTCAAAAGAAAACTTTATGGAATGTTGCTAAAATTATCTGCTGGGTATTGTTAAAATCTCACTTGAAATCAGTAAAGGATGTATCGACTTATTACTTCTAACCCTGAAGACTGTGTCAGAGTGATTGCAGTTTAAAACTTTCTATGGATTTCTATTGTTGCACTTAATAACGTTAAGCATTTTCTTACGCAATAACCTTGAGATGAAGAATTTATGATAATACAGAAAAAAAAAGACGGTAATAAGAAACAGATCATAAAGGGAAACCAAAAATACGAAAATTAGTATAGCGCTACATAGATTAATTAGTTCTCAGGAAATTGAATATTTAAATCGACACAAGTTTGAGACTCTCTTTGATGTTGTTCTGTTGTGTTTGTTTTAATTTCTACGAAATCATGATGTATATTAATTAGAAACCCATCCATTGTTAGCTAAAGAAAAGTTTGTGTGTAAAAGGCAAATATATATAGAAAGGTACGTATTATCGCATACGTACACAGGCTGTGTGGTAAGTAGTTTGCTTACCAACCACATGGTTCCAGGTTCAGTCCTACTGCGGGGTGTCTTCCACTACAGCCACGGGCCGACCAAAGCCTTGTGAGCGGATTTGGTAGATGGAAACTGAAAGAAACCCGTCGTATATATGTATATGTATATGTATATATATATATATGTGTGTGTGTGTGTGTGTGTGTATGTGTGTGTGTGCGTTTGTCCACCCAACATCGCTTGACAAACGATGCTGGTGTGTTTACGTCCCTGTAAACAGTTCGCCAAAAGAAGTGCTAGACTTACAAAGAATAAGTCTTGGGGTCGATTGGCTCGACTAAAGGCGGTGCTCCAGCATGGCCACAGTCAAATGACTGAAACAAGTAAAAGAGTAAAAGAGTATACACGTACCCGTGTAAAAGACTAACATATATAGAACGGTAAGCACATACACGAACATGTACATATACAAACACACACACGTGCACATATACTTATTTACAAAGAATTCGTGCGAAACTTAAAGCTCTTGTACCATAGATATAATATCTCATCTGTACTTATGATCATATGTGCATTATGTACTCGATTTCGCGCAGAGAGAGCATAAGAGATTATCGCGAATTCTCCAAATCTAATCTGTTAGTGGCACAAAGAAGATTAGGAAGACATTTCAAAATTGCTTCATTTAAGATTCTTATGATAAAGTGGTGAAAAGTTCCTGGCCTTTTAAGAGTGTCATCAAAGACCTTGTCGCAGGCCCAAACGTCCGAGTGGTTTTTCAGGGATTAGAAAAACTGAAGGATTGCAGCAATATGTGTGACTCTGAGAGAGGAATATGTTGAATAAAATCATAATTAACTGATCTTCCCGTATTTTCTTTCATTCAAAGCCAGGAACATTTCGGCTCGCCCATGTATGTGAAAAGATGCTACGGTGTATAAATCGACAGCTCAACTAACACACCGCCTCTACTACATATTTACAAACACCGAGGAAACATAGGAAACTCTTTTAACTCAAACTTTTTCTAAGCCCTGTATAAAAACGGGGAAGATTGTGCTTCCAACTAAGCCTTTTGCGATACCCTTAAAGCCAGGAAATGTTTTAGCACCTACCTCGTACATACAGACACACATAGAGACATAGGGACCACGGGAAACAGTATGTTGGTATTTTAAATCAGCTGCCCTCTAGAAAATACAGAAGTAAACCGTCCATGGACCATTTATATTCGCCAGCACCAAATATCTATTGTTATTGGAGCGAGACGATACGTACTAAACCACATGGAGTAAAATATCGTTGAACTTGGATTCTTGGAGAGAGAATGCTGCCCATTAATTCATATGCTACAATTAATAATGGTAACTGAGATTATACAATTCTGCATGGTCTCCTTAATATTTTAAAAGCTGATAAACGAAATAAATGCTTTCATGCAAAACATTGCAACGAAGCAATTGTTCGGTCAAAGTTATCACTAAATTAAAAAGAGAAAAATAAAACGTACATACGCACACATACTATAATACAGAAAAGACGAAAAATTGGGCAAGCACAAGGGTGAGTTGCCTTCGAAAACCAAAGTGGAAAAGGATAACTATGAACAAATGCTTCGAAAACTTCATCTTCTCTACACAAATTATAAATTCACATTTATGCAAATAATAATTAGTACAATTTGTTTTAGGAAAGAAAATCCATTAAACTAAGATCTTCAGAAAAAAAGTATCCGTCATGTAAAGCGCACATTACAATTTTAGTCTGTAAGCAGAGCAATGAAGCGGTGTAATGAAAATATGTATGACGTTTATCAAATTTAATATGTGTCATACTTGTTATCTACGTTGCAACAATAGAGCCCTGTAACTTTCCTAGAAACCATATAATTACTTAAAAGATGACTTCAAATATATTTAAAAGTAGAGAGTATCAAAAACATTGCCATTCGCATGACCTAATTTTGTTTTTCCTCTATATCAGAATTAATAACTTTTCTAATTGGCGCGAAAGTCAAAAATCATGTGTGAATAATATAAGATACATGATGGGCATTCGAATATAGGTAAACGGTTTGTTTTCTATATTAAATTTAATATAGACATTTAATATAGACATCAAATGGATATGATCTGCATAACGCCGATTTGATAGTCCTACCTGTCTTTTCTACGGCGTTATGCAGATCATATCCATTTCAAAGTAATTGTGTCAAAGTAATTGTGCAGTATGTTCGACAAACCCACATGTGAACTGCAAGACTAAGGGCACTGTATACCAAATTGAGTGCCAAGAAGGAGCTTGCGCGACTAAACCAGAGTCATACATAGGTGAGACTTCTAGGAGTATCAATGATAGGTTCAAAGAACACCTGGACAACTTCATTGAAAGGAAGCCAAACTCCATCTTCTACCAACATGCTGTAGACTGCCACAAGGGATCCCTAGGGAAACTTAAGTTAAACATCTTATCAACACATCCCACCGATGCAATGTTGAGACAGGTCACAGAAGCTGTTTGTATACAAGAATACAAACCTACTCTCAACCGAAAATCCGAATGGAGTAACATCCAGATCCCATTCAGGAGGACCATTCTATAACCACCCCTCTTTCTCTCGTTTACATGTAATCCTTACGTACATGTTGCAATGCGTGGTGCTAAAACACTTATGTGCAGTTATATATAACTGTATGAGCGTACCTTGTTTGATACGTATGTGCATTTGTGGTGCTATAAAAAATGCACATGCATGCACATATGAGCATGTATGGATGTATGGATGTATTGTATATGTATGCGTTTATGCATATATAAAATATAATCCATGTTCGATTTTTAACCGTTGCCCTTGTATACTGTGTCGTATTTTGCATGTATGTGTGCGTGTGTGTGCGTAAGTATGTTTGTGCGTGTGTGTGTGCGTTTGTGTGTGCGCGTGTGTATATGTGTATGTGTGTATGTGTGTAATAGGACATATGTATGTAGAAGTGGATAAGAATATATGGGTACATAATTTAAGATTATATGTATATTTATGAGTGTGTCTATATGATTGTGTGTACTTGTGTATATGTATATGGTTATATGAGCACTGTTGCACCTAAACGTTGTATCCATTCACAGTTAGACGATGATGAGAGCAACAAACACACACCCACACATATATATAGGTGTGTGCGTCTATACAAACATATATGTGTGTATATATACAACCTTCAACAAAGTAACAGTCATGTACACAACTTGGACGGACACATACCAGTACACGGACATACGTTCACATGCACATACACATGGACACACACACACAGACGTGCCTGCCCATTCTCCTAGATACTCACATACATACATAGCACATAAGTACAAACATACATACCTACGTATGGACATACACACGTACATACTCACGTACATGTACGCACAAACACATGGGCACATGCGTACGTGCGCGTATACATACATACGCACATGCGTACGTACGTGCATACACACATACATACATACATACATACATACGTATGTATATTTAACCTGAACTAACTAGATGTAAGGGAGAAAAAAAGTTAAAAAGAAATAAAAAGATGAGTAATAGTAAAACAGTTTTGTGATATAGAGATAAATGTCTGATAATAGGTTTTAGAGAGTTTTGTTTTGGGGGTGAGGGTCGTAAATCACTTCTAGTTTCGGCGGGGGAGGTTGAAATTTGATATTGTTGTGATGAGTGGTCAGTCTACATCTATCCATCACTACAGGTTTATAGCTTTAAGTTTATAGTGTGTATGTGCGTGCATATACACACACATACATACATATATACATACATACATACATACATACATACATACACACAGGCGTATGTACGTTCATACATACATACATGCATGCATGCATACATGCGTGTATACATACATACACACATACATACGTACATATATATGTCGAACTAACTGTTACTTTCTCAGATGCAGCATGGATTTTTGTCAGTGAACAGGTCACGGTCTTATAGCGACGGAAATATTTTGACAACTTAAACTTAAAGTTGAAGTGAATCGAACGGCTTTTGTGTGTTTCTTAAATGGCTTACAAACACCTTCCACGCTGCAATTGTTTTCGTTCCAGCACACGATCTCAGATCAAGTCACATGCTATGCAAGTCCATCTCCGTAATATATATATAATATATATATATATATATATATATATATATATATTATATATATACATAACCACATACATACATAATACATATATATATATTATGTGATATGTTGAAATATGTGGGCATATTGAAATTCAGTTACTGATTCTCCTTTGTAAAACTATTCGTATATGTTCTCTCTCTCTTTGCCTCTCTCTCTCTATCTATCTATCTATCTATCTATCTATCTATCTATCTATCTATCTATCTATCTATCTATCTATCTATCTATCTATCTATCTCTATCTATCTATCTCCCAAAACATCTGCCATATCTCACACAGATTGGATTTTCATTATCATTTTCTCTATTTTGATTTTTATGATTTATCACCCAAAAGTATTATTTAATGCAATGATGGAACATACTATGATTAAATAATTGCCAATATATTGGTTCATTACTATGTAATGTCGAGGAATTGGCCTAGAGTTTCGTACATTATGAATAATATACATTATCGGGACATTACACGAGAAATAGATCAGTATATATATATATATATATATATATATATATATATATATATATATGTATGTATGTATGTATGTATGTATGTATGTATGTATGTATGTATGTATGTTTAGATATGCATATATAGATACGAGATGATAATAATAATCATAATAATATTAATCATAATGATTTTAATAATAATAATAATAATAAATTGTATTGGCATATCCGAGAAAAGGTCACAGAAAATGAGAAAGCAATCCTACTCTGGGTAATACCAATACAAACAGATAGAGAAATTTAGGGATAAAAAAGTCGGATATAAGTATCAGAGATCACCAAGAGAAGAAAATGCTTTCTCATCGATGTACCAGTACCAAGAGATGATAACGTTTCTCTTAAAGAAATGGAGTAAAATTCAAAATACAAAGATCTTGAACTAGAGGGACCGTGAGTGTGGAGCCCAAAAACAGAAACAATTCCTATTGTAGTAGACGCATTGGGTATGATAAAAAAAACATTCAGACAAATACGTAACCAAAACACCAGGACTTACAAATATATACAACATACAGAAAATTGCACTACTAGACATCGCACATATCCTACGTAAACAATTTTTGTCAGGTGGCATCATTATGTTGAAACCGGCCAAATAAATTTGCAGGTTTTATATTCATATTCACAAACGTTTTGCGTAAATGGAGTTAAAAGACATATATATATATATATATATATACATACAGGCGCAGGTGTGGCTGTTTGGTTGGAATCTTGCTTCCGAAGAAGGTGGTTCCTGATTCAGTCTCTCTGTGTACCATCTTGAGCAGGTATCTTCTACTATAGCCTCGGGCCGACCAAAACCTTGTGGGTTGAGTTTGGTAGACGGAAACCTAAAGAAGCCCGTCGTATATACATATATATGTGTCTCAGTGTGTGTTCATGTGTGTATTTCTATGTGTTCGTGTGCATGTGTGTTTGCATGTGCGTATATATTTGTGTCTGTGTCTGTCCCCCGTCACCGCTTGACAACCAGTGTTGCTGTGTTTGTTTCCTCGTAACTTACCGCTTCGGCAAAACAGAACAAAGAGTAAGTACTAGAGTTAAAAGGTAAGTTCTAATGTGGATTTTTCGACTTTATGAGATTTGTCAGATTCTTACAGTGAAATCGTGTCTTGAAATATTTATTGTTATATTTTGTGATGGAATTTTTGCTTGTTTGTTTTTGCCAAAGAAACACGCACTCTATAGATTTGTTCTACACTTCAGATTTATTATTATTCTTATTTTAGTGTTCTTTGTCTGAAAATCTTTCGTCACACATGCTCTGGTCTCTCCTGTCTCTCTCCCTCCCACGTATCTCCTCCTATTCCGGTTTGTTCATTCTGGGTAGTAGTAGCAGTAGTAGTAGTAGTAGTATTAGTAGTAGTAGTAGTAGTAGTAGTAGTAGTAGTAGTAGTAGTAGTAGTAGTAGTAGTATTTCATAAACAAGATTGACAATACCAATTTCTTGAAAAAGTATTGCTTGGTAACACCATAACTACAAGAGTCACATGTTTACCACATACACCAACACCTCCTTGACTCGTATTGACCAAAACCACTGCCAACAATAACAATAACTTCACCACTAACAGACCATCCACCATCACCTTCACCATTAACACAATCACCCCCACAACACAACCACTACCGCCAAGAATACAACCTGTATCACGAACACTGCACTGCTAGCGGCAACATTGTCGCAAACATCACGAACTTAAAACACCACCTTGAACCACTACCGACACCCTGAATATTTCTAATTTTTGACATAAAGCCACCAGATGTGAGATGAGATGGAGGGGAGCAATTCGAATACGTCATCACCAGTACTTGAAATGTACCTAACCTTAACAATCCCGTAATGATGAAAGGCAAAGTTAACCTTTTGAACTCAGAAATTAAAAAACCGGAATAAATGCTACTCAGTATTTTGTCCGATATACTAACGATTGTGCCGGTTGATTGTCTGACCAACATCACCACTACCAATAATCATTTCTGTTCTTGGCACGAGTTCTGAAATTTTTTCTGAACTTTCTGAAGGCGGTGAGCTGCTCAGAATTGTTAGCACGCCGGGTGAAATGCTTAGCGGTATTTTGTCTGCCGATTCGTTCTGAGTTCAAATTCCGCCGATGACGACTTTGCCATTCATCCTTTCGGTGTCGATTAAATAAGTATCAGTTACGCACTGGGATCGATATAATCGATTAATCCGTGTGTCTGTCCTTGTTTGTCCTCTCTGTGTTTAGCCCCTTGTGGGTAGTAAAGAAGTAGGTATTTCGTTTGTCGTTACATTCTGTGTTAAAATTCCGCCGAGGTCGACTTTGCCTTTCATCCTTTCGGGGTCGATAAGTTAGGTACCAGTTACGCCCTTGGGTCGATGTAACCGACTTAATCCGTTTGCTGTCCTTGTTTGTCTCCTCTGTGTTTAGCCCCTTGTGGGTAATAAAAATGTTAAAAGTTCTGAAATTTTTTCTGTGGAGGGGCCTTTCCGATTATTCCAACCTCAAGAATCAATTGGTACCCTTTTTTATCGACCTGGAAATATGAAAGACAAAGTCGACATCGATGGGATTTGTACTCAGAATGTAAAGAGGAAAAAATGCCGTTAAGCATTTTGTCTGTCGTACTGAACTAGCGTCACTAATTATCAACTCTACTATATGTACAAAATCTGAAGTATTGGGAGAGAGGTCTAATTGATTACATCGACCCCATGAGCAAGTGGTACTTATTCTGTCGGCTCCGAAAGAATGAAAGGCAAAGTCGACGTCAGTTAAATTTTGAACCGAGAACGCAAACACGGA
>NC_043001.1:79082765-79107765 GCF_006345805.1 Octopus sinensis | reverse complement strand
CGGGCGAAATGCGTAGCCGTATTTCGTCTGTCGTTACGTTCCGAGTTCAAATTCCACCGAGGTGGACTTTGCCTTTCATCCTTTCGAGGTCGATAAATAAAGTACCAGATTTGCACTGGGGTCGATGTAATCGACTTAATCCCTTTGTCTGTCCTTGTTTGTCCCCACTGTGTTTAGCCCCTTGTAGGCAATAAAGAATTATATATGTCTTTCGCTTGTGCGTGAGTGTGTATGTGGTTGTTACAATGATTTTTGTGTGTGTTATGCTATGAGGTATTCTGTATGCGGTAACGTTTGTGTGTGCTGCTGTGTATTGCATTTTGTGAGGAAATGTTTCATGTACTCTACGTGTCTGTGTGATACTGTATGTATATTATATGGTGGTGCAGTTGTGTGATATAATGTTGTAGTTTTGTTGTAGATTATGTGCTCTTCACATTAGAGTTAGTTGCTATGAATTTTAATTAATCTCAAGGCAGCCTTAATCAAGCAGTCCTATGACAGACAGCCGACTGAGAAGCTGTGATCGGTGAATTAGTTGTTTCATAACTCCACCTGATGACTGCGTGTTTCGGCGTTCAGTGATGTATACTATGGCATGCAGAATGAACTATTTAGCTAATTTTGTACTGCTGTCGAGCTGTTGTTCTCTCACTTTTCTACAGCAGAATGCTTGGTAACAATGACACTATTGATGCCAAGCTACTTAAATGAGAATGGAATCTTTATATTTGTAGACAGATGTAAAGATGTTGTACTATTAGTGATCTAGATGTATTGAATACAAGTCTGCATGTTGGAGATGATACTTCATGTAGTGTCACTGACTGTGAAGATTGAATCTTACTGCAACTACAAACAGAGATCTTCAAATGTTCAGGCGATCATTAAGACCTTGTATATATATTCGCTGTGTACATCTTGTGATAAACATGAAGAACAGACGTTAACATCCAGAAGATCGTTGGCTAGGTGGAGTTTGTGCGTATGTTGGAGTGAATTCTTTTACGGATGTGAAAACGTTTTGCAGTATCACACTATCCTACTTCTTTTAACCGATAATATTTAAAAGCCTAAAGGTGGTGATCTGATAGAATAGTTAGCACATTGGTCCAGATGCTTTCCGGCATTTCGTCCCTCTCGATGTTCTGAGTTCAAATTCCGTAGAGGTTGACATTGCCTTTCATATTTTCGAGGTCAATAAAACAAGTACCAGTTGAGCACTGGAGTCAATTACATCGACTTAGCCCCTCCCTCCAAAACTGCTGGCCCTGTATCAAGTTTTGAGAGCAACATTTAAAACTCAAGACGTGTTGAGTGCGTTCAAGTTGCCTTCAGTGGTTAAATTTTGCAGTTGGGGTGCTTAACTGGGTGGGACGGCTGGTGAGCTTGTTATTAGTAAATATGTTTATGTTAGAGTTTCTTAAATGGCGTCGAGCTGTTAGATTCGGAAGCGTTTAGGGCAAAATACTCAGTGGAATTTCTTCCTGCTCCTTAAGTTTTGAGTTCAAATTCTATTGATGTTTACTTTGGCTCTCCATCATTTCTAAGTCGATAAAATAGAAACCTGTCAGGTAATAGTTTTGATGTAATCGAACAACATTTTTGCTACCCAAATGGCTATGTGTGCTTATCGCTAACGGGGTGCACTGAACGGCACAATCGTGTACCCTCAGATTTATTCCACTTTAGAATTATTACAAATTAGTGCCCAACCAGAATATTCTAAAGCACGGCATTTCTAGTGCGGTGTGACCTTCTATTAATGTAATTTTATATCTATATATTCAACGCTAGCTTTACTGTATTTAAAGAGCTATACTATTTCTTACATGATATATCCAGGATCTAGTCTGTACCATATTTAGGTATTTGTTGTGTGGATACGCAATTTATCATTTTTCGCTTTTTTGATCATGTAATGCATATTACCTTCAAGGTTCTAACATTTTATGTGATTTCACTGGCTGTGTTCTGATTAGTGCTTAAATATGTACATTGTATGGTTACGCACAGTGTATAAAAATTAAATGATAGCAAAAAGTAACGCTAAAAGTTCCTGGTAGTCATTTTGGCAATGACTGTTTTTGTTGAGCATTCATCTAAAATATTTGTGTATTAGTAATAATCTAACAGTCTGAGTATTCCAAATAGCATTGCACCATCAATGCAAACCTCAAACTGAACTAGAGTTGTGAAGTGTTTGATAAATCTGGCCCTTTGAATTAAAATTAGAATTTATTTGACAGATCCCCATACGATTTCCCTCCAACAAATTCCACTTTCATGTTTCCAATCTATGTGAAAAACTAGTTTTAAAAATTCACTAAAGCCAACACGTTATGCATGACTGAGAACACTTTTTTTAACTCTTCGGCCACCGATAACATAGAAACGCACAGACAAAGGACACGTGCAGACACACACACGTATACGTACCTAGAAAACACATAATACATGTTCACACACCCAAACACATATTTTTCGTGCATAGAATCTTACTTTGCTTATAAACTTTACAGTTGGATGGACTCATATTAAACTCTGTTGGACTTTTGGATTTTACTCAAATGATATTGGAATATTGCATATATACCATTATGCCTATAAAACGGATTTACGAATTCAATACCCATACATATCCTACATCTATTTTCTTTCCTCCACCTCACTCTCAATTTTGTATCACATCTAAACTAACTATGACTTAATTTTTCCTCTCACACCGTCTCCGATGAAGGGATATAATTAATAAATATCCTAGAAACAGCTCTAAGACCTATCTATGAATGCTGTAATATCTATACAGCCTTGTTTTTTTATCTCATTACGCAAAAACTTCTTATCTATATATATTCATATACATACATACATATATATATATATATATATATATATATATATATGTGTGTGTGTGTGTGTGTGTGTGTGTGTGTGTGTATGTGTATGTATATTCACGAAAAAAATCACGCACAATATATTTAATACACATATATTTAGTTTCATTGTGACAACATAACGCAATGATAAACAGCCGCAGGAGCTTTGAGGTTGTGGAACTGAAGAAGAATACGTCTTCTTATGAATAATGACAGCAAATGATAACTATCATAAAGAAATCTGCATAATATAAATAATATATTTCAGAGTATACACTTGTTTGCCAAGTGACTCCATACGAAATTGTGTTATTAAAATGAAACATTTATATCTTTGTAGAATCATGACTGACATTTAAAGCACACATGTATAACAATATATTAACTTATGATAGAATGTATACACCGTCCCCTCTCTACCTCTCTCATTTTTCTTCCCCTCTCTTTCTCTGATTGTCTTTCTCTTTCTACTTCTCTCTCTCCCTCTTTTTATCTTGTTTCAAATAGTGTTTAGAATCTATACAACACCAGGGGTGTATGAGATACAGCACTATTATTTTATTGGTATTTTATCTTATCAATACTTGATGGTATATTGTCTCTAACCTCTGGTCAAGATATCACTAAAACAATCGCCAAAAGAATAAACAGAAAATAAGTAATTTTTTTCTCTAACGCAAAACATTATATCCATATCCAACATCGTTGATATTAGTACAAAGCAGACAATATAAATTCAACACAGTAAAGATTGAAAGGATACCATTCAAAAAGAAGTCAAAGAAAGAGTAATACAAATATTAATAAAACACAAACTATATCAACAACCAATATGATGATTCACCACTGCATGCACTAATACCCGCGATACGTTATCACTTGCCAAACATTGTTGCATCAACCTAGCTCAATAAATATTTATCCAACCACACCCAAGATTCTCCCCGCACAACACTAACCACAGTATTTTTTTATAACGTTAAATACAAAAAAATTTCGAGAGTCTCATGATGGTAACCATACATACACACACAAACAAAAAAATCATATTCAGTATTATAATACTCTGTCCTTAACGATATTGCAACATTACCCCCTTTTTTTATTTTCCTCAAGCAAAATTTCCATTTTAAACAACTTCATAAGATAAAAAGGAGTAGAGATCCTTTTGATCAAGTCATGTGAATATCCCATTTAATGCACGTCTCCTATGTTTGTTTATTTCAATTAAGGTCACCAGCACACATTGACTCTCGTTCTATAGGAATTTTTAAGCAAAGACCCTATTCATTTTTCTTCTTCTTTTCTACATCATCATCATAGTTGTTGTGCTGTTGTTGTTGTTATTATTATTATTATTATTATTATTTTATTATTATTATTATTATTATTATTATTATTATTTTATTATTATTATATTATTATTATTATTATTATTGCTACTACAAATATTATTATAAGGCGGCGAGGAGGCAGAAGCGTTAGTACGCCGGACGGAATGCTTAGCTAGGTTCTCAGTTCAAATTCCGCCGAGGTCGACTTAACCTTACATCCTTTCGAGGTGTCGATAAATTAAGTACCAGTTAAACACTGGAGTCGATGTAACCGACCTGCCCCTTCTCCCCAAAGTTTTCAAGGACTTATTATTATTATTATTATTATTATTATTATTATTATTATTATTATTATTATTATTATTATATGTAAACTCTCAGCTTATTTTGCTGGGTATAATGGAAATTGTTAGCTCTCCACAGCCAGCAAACTAAAGTAACATTTGTTTACCGGTCATGCTTCAAGAGTCTTGTGAAGAATTCTTGTAGTTCCAAGGAATGCTGATTTTTGTGGGTGTTCTACTTCCACACTTGCACCAATCTTGTTCAACCATGTAGCTACATGAGTGTTGATACTTCGAAGTGCAGTAATTATTATTGGTATCACGTTTACTGTATTCATTGACCACAACCTTCGTATTTCCCACTTTAAATCGCCATAGTTGTTTAGTTTTCCTTCTTTCAAATTGATCCTCTTTTCACCAGAGCAAACTATTTCGTTTATCATACATGTTCTTTTGTTTTTTATTCACCACAACAATTTCCGGCTTCTGATGTCTGGTCAGGTGATTGTACTGGATCATTACATCCAGCAGGACTTTCTTATTCTCATTTTCGTTTATTCCTTCTGGAGTTTGCTCTTTGTATGCCGTGATCATTCTTGCCACATTGCATTGTCATGGCGTTTTTTGTATTCACGTTATGCTGGACGTTCGCTAAAGATGTGCCATACCGTTTCATCCCTCTCACCACACATTCTGTATTTATCGCTATCAGCAGTGTTGTCTATTCTGCACTTCATGTAGCTGGTTCTTAACCGTTGTTCCTGAGCTGCGCATGTCAGTGCTTCTGTATCTATCTTCAGGTCACACATCCTCGTCTATAGTAACCGGTCCACTACTTCTGTCTTGGCGTCCGCATCTCTTGCAAACTGTTCGTACATTTTCCCGTCCATGCTTTTTTAGTTTTTTGTTAATTTCTTATTTAAATTTTTCTTTCGTTACACAATTTTCTGTTTTATGACGCCGGCCATCTTCGTGTGTTTCAGCAGTAGCTCCACAGCAATTTTTATATACCACCCAACGCTGCTTTCCTCTGCTTTGATACAGTCCTGACAATTGATTAAAACTCTCCCACCCTTTGTTCTGGGCAAGTATAGCTAATTGGTGTCACCTTTAGGGTGGAAGGCTCCGTGTACTGTCAAAATTGTTTTGGTCTTGGTATCCATTTTCTTCACCTCTCTCTTACGCCATTTTATAATTCCCACTCCATACCGAAGTGATATATCCCCCACGTATTAACTGCTTTGATTTTATTCCATCCGGTCAATTTTGAGCGCAACACCAACCTCAGTTTTCGGAAATATTCCATCCTCAGTTGCTCTTTTATTTCCTTTTACATTATTATTGTGGCGAAATGGCAGAATCGTTAGCACGTCCGACAATATATTTAGTGATATTTCTTCTTGTTCCGAGTTCAATGCCGCTGAGGTCAACCCTGTCTTTCATTGTTTCGGCGTTGATATATTGAACCCATAGTTACTTATTCATAGTTTATATATCATTCTCCATAATGTCGATATTTGATTACTGAACGAACAATGTTTCCCTCACAATACAAATTTACCAAAATATTTTGTGACCAGAAATCAAATCAGCCCCTTCCCTTCCATCTTTGGTTGTTTCCTAAGTGGCGCAGATAATAAGAAAACAAACAACAGAAATAATAAAACATCTCCCATCGGGTCTCGGTTTCAGATTCATTTCAAAATCCATTTTATACACTTACTTGACATTTCTTTCATGAAGTGACATTTTTTTTTTTCAGTGAAATGATAATTCATTATCTCCCGGGTTGTAATGATATGTACACTCTCGAAGGCCGTTTCAGTTTCCATGTACTGCATTATCAGTCTAGATTCCACATATTGTATAATATGCCTAGGCAAAAATATCTGGACACCGCAAACTCCCGATACACAGAAGCTTCCTTAATCATACCTAGGTAAATATTCCGCTACAACCTGTAGCCTTTTCAGAATAACCAGCACCTGTCGAACCCTTCCAAAATTTAACACGATTGAGATTTACTTTGTTGCAATTCAGAGATATCATTTCTTTTAATAATCCTAATCACTTTATCGATCTTCTAATTTTCAAACCTCGTTTTAACTTTTCATATGTCACGACACAGCATCAAAATACCCTTAATGTTACATGCTTACTTATTTTAGAATTTCTCCTGTAATTCAGTGTAACCTGAGAGCGTTTCCGTTATTTAATTGCTAAATAACTTTCTTCTTAGGACATTTCTCCAATTGAACGCCTGTTTTATGACTTTTCAAAATGTCCCATCCATCTACCTTGGATTTTTATATTTCCATCAATACTTCATCTTGGCAATATTTTTCGTGCTGTATTTTATTTCTAATTTAATTTATTACTCCGTAAGCAGTTTTGATTCCTATAATCTCTCCTGCACTGAGTAATTTCTTTGCTTCATCAGCTTTCGTTTTACTGTTAACCATTACTCAATATCCTTTGACCACTCTATAGAGACTCTAACATTTAGCCATTTTAAGTGTTAAGGTCATCTTTACCTCCTTCTAAATTTCAGCAATTTGTTTTTCTTTTTTATGCACCTCCGCAACTTCTTATATTTCATATGAAATCCATTTCTTTATTTCTATGCTTTCTTTCTTCTTTCTTCTTTTTTGTCTACCCAGAATACACTTCGCTATATTCTGGTATATTTCGTTAACATTCTTCCTCATGCCGTTGATATCATCTTCATCTATAGCTCGAAGGACTATAAATTGATTTCGCCATTTAATTACTAATCCATCATTAATTCACTCTTCCCGTATCAAACCAGGTAATCACTTCTTTTCTTTAGCCTTCAAGCTTTAAGTGAAATCTCTGTATTACTAACTGATGTACACCGCTGATATCTGCACCTGGAAATGAATGTTCAAACATTTATCAGCGATTTTTACATTGTCAATTTATCAAAATATGATCAATTTGATAACAATAGTTTTTATCTAGAGATTCCTAAGTAAATTTATGAATGTCCTTAAACAGAACATTTCCTATGATGAGATGTTTAGATGCATACAAGTTCATCAATCTTACGCTATATTCATTAGCATCGCCAATCCTATGTATACCCATCGTTTATTCCATACCTTCATTACTTTTGATAGTTTTCTCATTTAGATCTCTTATCACAATTCTTAGATATCTTACTGGTATACTATTGATTACCTCTTGCAACCGTTGAAAGTAATAATCTTTCCCTTCGTCGCATGCATTATTTATACTTTGGTATTATTGTTAACCAGTAATAAGTATTATTCTGCATTACTTAGATATAAGTTTCAATAAAAACATTGTGCTATTAGCTAAATGCTTCCATTTCAATAAGATTCTTGAAGCCTTTTATTCAGAATCCAGTCGCCTTGATTACGGTCCACATTATTTGCTCATCTTGGGATCACAGCTGCATCGTACAAGTGTCGTAATAATAATATCTATCCCGCATAATCTAATTTAATTTAAGGCCAACATATCAATTTTGTATCATGCTATTATTCTCTCTATTTGCCGCACTCCAGCAGAGTGTCGCAAAGCCCCAACTTCCATATTTTAATGCGTTTCTAAAAACTTGTATTTAAAAAGTTGAAAAATATATTGCATTCAATTAATGGTATTATAAACCTATGGAGGAGTTATTGCTTGTGTAATTTAGTGATTAAATCAATCATCAAAATGTATATCAAAAGATCTCACCGAAGATGCTAGCTGTGTATATCGCTGTCAGCTTGATTGACATTACCCCCAACGTCTGTAATGCTTATGTAACTTGTTTAGGTGGCCAATCGAGGGTATTGCTAGGACTCTCACATTGAGGCAGAAAAACGTAACATTAGATGAGTGAACCTATTTACTACAATTCTCAGTATTTATGATATATGTGAGACACGAACATTTGGTTATTCAACATACAGACGAATCCTCTCAAGTAGTTTCCTAAGCCTTATTGATGATATTTTTGATGTTATTGGTTTCTATCTCCGTATATAGTGATTACATCCTGATTACATACCTGTTTTTACTAACTCTGTCGTAGGTGTTGTTAGCAAGTATAATTTTCTTGTGCCCAGCCCACAAAACTAACAAATATATAATACAGACGGTCAGGACAGATGGACAGATGGCTGCACAAATATATTAAACAAATATAGATAGGTAGATAGATAGATAGATAGATAGATAGATAGATAGATAGATAGATAGATAGATAGATAGATAAGTTTCTTTATTGGCCACACAGGGCTGCACACAGATGGGACAAGTTACAAGGTAGAGCTTTTCTTTTGGGGGATGAAAAAAAACGAAAAACAAAAGAAACAAAAAAAAGGGGTGGCGTAGGTTTTCGATCAAGAGGGATCGTAAAAGGGAAGAAAAGAACAAAATAAATAAATAAATAAATAAAATAGGGTTATAGATCAAGTTGTTTCCACATGATGTATATCTGCATATTCAAGTATTCCAAAGTTGTATATGGATGTTATAAATGTGTGGGGACATGCATGAGACTTGAAAAATACTGGAGTTATTACGGAGTGATTGAGGTAATGCTGGAGTAATTGCAGGATAATTACATATCAAAACAATAGATAAGAAAAAAATTTCAGAATTATACAAATACGCACAAGCACACACGCATACACACACACGCGAACAAACACACACACACACACAAACATATATATGTATGTAAGTATGTATGTATGTATGTATGTATGTATGTATGTATGTGTGTGTGTGTGTATGTATGTATGTATGTATGTATGTATGTATGTATGTATGTATGTGTGTGTGTGTGTATGTATGTATGTATGTATGTATGTATATCTATAATATAAATCCCGTTCGAGCTGTGTAAAAGATTATAACGGCCGTAATTTTCAACTGGGAATATTCATTACATATATAATCCAGGGGTGGTTTTAAACTCATTAAATGTTTCGCATATTGTGTAACGGCCCCTTTGGGGGCAGAAAACGCCCGGTCGCGGGGTATATAGAGAAAGGAGATTGGTCTTTGCGTAGTAACTTTCATAAATTGATTGTCTCACTTACACTCATTGGTCATAGAAAAATTTAAAGATATTGCTTTTTATATTAGATTCACCGTCTTTGAAAGATTTACATATCCTTATATATAATTATATATATATATATATATATATATATATATATATATATATATATATATATATATATATATATGTATTTACATATATATAATTATATAACCTTTATATATATAGGTATATATACAAATATGTATATATATATATGCGTGTATTTATATATGTGTATATATATATATATAAGTGTGTATATATATGTATGTATATATATATATATGTGTGTCTGTATGTGCATGTGTGTGAGTGTGTGAGTGTCTGCGTGTGCGTGTGCGTGTGTGTGTGTGTGTAGTATATGCAACTAATATTCAGAATAAAAGACAGCGAGCCGGCAGATTCGTTAGCACGCCGGGCAAAATGCTTCGCGGCATTTCGTACATCTCCATGTTCTGTGCTCAAATAGCACCGATGTCAACTAGTTTAATCCTTTCGGAAGCCAATAAAACACTGTGATCGATGTAATCGACTTAGCCCCTCCTCCTAAACTTGCCGGCCTTGTACCAACATTTAAATCCAATATTTAGAAAAAATAAGGAGACGAGCTAGCAGAACTGTTAGGAAGCTGGGCAAAATGCTTCAGGCTTGTCTCCGAGCTCTTTACGTTCAGAGTTTAAAAACCACCGAGGTCCAGTTTGCTTACCAATATCAACTTATGGTATTTTCTTCTCTCTCTGCGTAGCATAATCACCTGTCAATTGCAAACAATTTCTATTTCTTTTCCTCTTTCACCTTCTTTCCTTATCCAAAATTTTGCTCTCCTTATGCTCGCATTAATATCTCCTATTTTTCCTACCCCACCGCACTGTTCCTTCATGCACCTATGCATTCTTCGGTAGTGGCCAGTACGCTCTGGTACTGAACACTAAACTAACCAGGATATTTAAATTCTATTCAATATCCAACCCTCATTTGATCCTATATATATATATATATGCATACTGGGTGTGCGTTTAAGAGGGTCGGTTTGCAGCCATGTGGTTATGCGTTCAGTCCCACGTTGGGTAAGTGTCTTCCTCTATAGCCCCAGTCCGTCTAATGCCTTATTCCTGAATCTGGTAGATTGTAATGGTGTGGGAACGCTCGTGTAGGTGTATATATATATATTATATATATATATAATATATATATATATATATATATGTATATATACATATTATATATATATTCTACGATGGTTTTTGATAAGCAGTACTGACTTTTACTATTCTGTAAATAATCCTTCCTACTATAGTCACAAGGCCTGAAATTTGGTGAGAGGGGATTATAAATTACATCGACCCCAGTGTTCAACTGGTACTTATCTTATCGACCACGAAAGTGTGAAAGACAAAATCGATCTCATCGGTATAAGCATTTCGCGCGGCGTACTAATGATTCTGCCAGTTCACCGCCTTACAGCAATGTAAGTAATAATAATCGCATTTTATAACCTTAAAGCTTTTAACGTTATAGCTCACTCTCGCGTTTTACAGCAGTGCTTCGAAGGAAGGTGTGTAGAGTTCTCGTCGTATTAACCACGACAGAGAAAGCTTTCATGGCGATACCTACCCAAAGGCCTACGCAAAGTTGCAAAAAGTGTATGAGTCGCACACAAGTGTACGAGTGCATGAGACACTTTGAAGATAGTCGAAAAATGTCGATACTGAAGAAGTTCTCAGAGATCCACAACCAGCAGAATTGAGACAAATATCGTAGATGTGCATGCAGAGTGAGGGGAAATCGTCGAATCACCATCCGTGATTTATCGGAGGAAGTGCAGATAAGTTACGGTTCAATTCAGTCCATTATCATTGAAGGCTTTAGTATGAGACGCGTGTCTGTCAAGTTAGTGTCAAAACTGCTTTCAGCTGACCAGAATGACACTAGGATTTCAGTTGCAAAAGATATTCTTGATTGTGTGAAGAAGGATGAAATTAGTTTGAAAACTTTGCATAAGCCTCTGAGCAAGTATCGCTAAATTTTTGGCAAAGGTTGATGCAGATTCTCTGCTCAACTCCTCTTGTCGTGGTCAACGCGACGATCACACGCTACACACTATACTTCTACGCACTGGTATAAACAGCGGAAGGGATCTGGAGCGTTAAAACTTAGTACGCAAACACAGCAGACTTCAAAGATAGTCTTTGCCAAGCGGCTTCGCTCTCCGTGCTTTAGCTCCTCTACTATATCAACGATCCGGATACTTATTGATCAGATCACTTGTATATATATATATATATATAATATATATATATACATAGGCAGGCAGACAGATATATATATATATATATATATATATATATATAGAGAGAGAGAGAGAGAGAGAGAGAAATAAGATAGATAGATAGATAGATAGATAGATAGACAGACAGACAGACAGACAGATATATGCCACTGGAACTCCATTGTTTACAACGTTGCGTGTTCCAGTTTATACGATCAATGTAACAATCTACTCCTCATGGAGAAATAGAGGTACTAGTCATTTTCCCTTGCTAACTGCGTTGCCAGAACGTAAAATGCTTCTTACTGGCGGACACAACGCACTGCTGGGTATGAAACGATCGTGGGCCGAATAGACAAACCATTAAACCACACACCTCTATACACACTCACACAAACGCGCAGGCGCACACAAAATCACACACCGACACTCACACCTATATGTTTGTGTCTGTAGTTGTTCCTCACCAGCGTTTGATAACATTATAACATCTTTTTGGCTTGTTTACTCCTCTATAATCTAGCGCATCGTCCAAAATGCCTTATAAAAGAAATACCAGTCTTAAAAATAACCACTTTTGTCGATCTGTACGATTTAACTTCACTTCAGCGTGCTGCAGCACGTCTACAGGCCAATAACTGAAACAATTAAAAGCTAACAGACATATTTCTTTTCTACTCTAGGCACAAAGCCCGAAATTTTTGGGGAGGGGGCCAGTCGATTAGATCGACCCCAAAACGCGACTGGCACTTAATTTATCGACCCCGAAAGGATGAAAGGCAATGTCAATCTCAGCGGAATTTGAACTCAGAACGTAAAGTTAGACGAAATACCTACTTCTTTACTACCCACAAGGGGCTAAACACAGAGAGGACAAACAAGGACAGACAAACGGATTTAGTCGATTATATCGACCCCAGTGCGTAACTGGTACTTATTCAATCGACCCCGAAAGTGTGAAAGGCAAATTCGACCTCAGTGGAATTTGAACTCAGAACGTAGCGGCAGACGAAATACGGCTACGCATTTCGCCCGGAGTGCTAACGTTTCTGCCAGTTCACCGCCTTGCTATGACATATTTCGATATAGATATTTATATCAATAAAAGGGATTTTTTGTCTGTCCGTCTACGACCCCTTTGCTCTACTTATCCATATTATACCATTTTGGAATCAGAATGATCTTGAGATTGATAATCTGCTCTTCATTTGACTCATAAACATCCAGCATTTCGGTCGCTATTTCTAGCTGGTAAAGCTTGCCTAATTCACGCCATCTTTGTTGGCGTTTGTCAGATGACGTCAGAGATGGAGTATATAAACGATACTCGCTTCCTTAATTTTACGTCAGGATAAGAACTTTGGCCAACAGATGGAATTCAACTTGAGGTTGGAACAATAGAATGATTGATTGCATTACAGAATTAATTCTCATTCGTCCTTAACCACTTATCAAATACAATCGGGGCATATATTCATTATAGACGTATTACAGTCATGCTGTTTAGTTCTCTTTAGTTTTGGGCCGCAGGGCCAATTAGCCATCCACAGGAGCTTGCTTAAAAGTTCGCACGGAGTGCGACTTTTAAGCTAGTATTAAATAACAGAAAAACAAAAATACACAGTAAAGTGGTTACTAGACACCCAAAATATGATGCCCTTATAGTAATGAAGCCGTGTCTTAATAGGACGTAATTACAGGTCTTTATAGAAATATAGTAAAGAAGCAAAATCGATAAACTATTATAAAAACAATAAATAAACGAAAGTAAATGAAAGCAAATACATAAACAAAATATAGTAATTAAAAATATCTGCATTTGATATTTATAATTAGTGCTTATGATAAAAGTTCATTAATATATGCAGAAAAAGGTTTTGGAAGGTAAATTGAGAACAGCTATACCTTCTTTATACTACTGCTGCAACTACTACCGCTACTACTACTACCACCATCACTACTATTTATATATATATATATTTATATACATATATATATATATATAATATATATATATATATATATATTATATATATATATATATATATATTGTGTATGTGTGTGTGTGTGTTTTGCTCTATGTAAAATAAATAAATTGGAAAGTAAAATTAATAATGTAAACAGTAAAAATCAATTATAAAATCAGGTGTTATAATCAACATCGTTATCACGGTTCAAAAGATCGAACTGAAATGCGACCATGGAAATTTAAATAGCACATGGTTCAAAGAGGTTGAATGTATTTATTTATTAGGTCAAATAATTATAATCCTTAATTAAATTTTAATTATTATAGTTAAAATTTAATTATTGTAGTTAATGTTATTATATAATTCATTTACATTATACATCTATTGATTTTAGCTTATAAACTATATGCAGTGTGCGGCAGAAAAATTTCATATTTATATGTTTATGCAGAATGGGGAATCTTGAAAGTTTTATTGCCGCAGTCTTTTTCAGCTGTGTATTAGATATGACTGGTTGTTTGTACTGCAGTGTGATAAGTAGATAAGAAATACTAATCTATATATTGTTTATGGAAATATTGTGAATTTATGAAATCCCAAGGGTGAATATTTTACGGAAAAATTTATTACGTTAGGACGAGGCAGTGCCCCAGGATGTCCGCAGTCAAAAGACTAAAACAAGACAAATGTCAAAGATATAGAAGTATCAAGGAAGAAAATTTGTGATACTAATTTCTGATTTTGGCACATAGCCAGCAATTTCGGGGGTGGGATTAAGTCAACTGTTACTTATATTATTTAGGTAGTGGGTAGCGATTTTCTTCACTACTTCAAAGGGAGTGACGACCCTGACTGACACTAGTCTCGGGCTCAGCTGGCTCCGGCTGACAGTACCCGGCATGGACCCCTATCCAGGTTTACGGAAAGGAGACAACTTTCGAAGCAATCCGGGGTGGAGCCCCGTAGGCGGTTTAGTGTTCGACTCGACACTCTTCTGGCAGCTCCTGCAACTAAGCTGGTGCCAAACGTAATGCTCTGCACACCTTTGGACTATGTCAGCAATGTCGAGGGAGGAATTCTGACGATTGGACTACCCAGGATTTTCTAACATCTAGCCCAGGCCTGCGCAAAACTGGAGAGGACAGGAAATGTTAAAACCAGACTGGATTAGTTTCTGTGCAATTCCATTGTCTCTCGAGAAAAAAGGATTCCGAGAACGACAACAACAATATACTTATATTATCGACACCGACAGAATGAAAAGCAAAGTCGACCACGGTGGAATTTGAGCTCAGAACATATAGATTGACGAAATGAGGCGAAGCATTGCCCGGCGTGCTAACGGTTCCGCCGGCTCATCGCTCTAAGAAAATTTATAATATCAGTATATATTGATTTCAAAGTTTTGGCACATGGACAACAATGTCGTAGGTGGAGGTACGTCGATTACATCATAGAGAATGCACCCAGCTAGCTCTCTAAATAAACAATATAGAGCAATAGATAAAGCAACCATAAATCAGGCTGCATCTCCATAGTTAAGTCTCTGAATATAGAATACATATAACAAATAGAGTTATTATAAAAAAAGAATTGTATGAAAGCCTTCGTATAATTTTGGGGGAAATATTTTTTCAGATGTCCACTTGCTTGCTGCGTTGTGAGGAAATATATACTCAATTAAAGGCGGCGAGCTGTCAGGCACTTTAGCACGCCGGGCGAAATGCTTTGCGCTATTTCGTCTGCTGTTAAGTTCTAAGTTCAAATACCGCCGAGGTCGACTTTGCCTTTCATACTTTCGGGGTCGAGTAAATAAGTACCAGTTACGCACTGGGGTCGATATAATCGTCTTAATCCATTTGTCTGTCCTTGTTTTGTCTCCCCTCTGTGTTTAACCCCTAGTGGGTAGTAAAGAAATAGGTATTTCGTCTGCCGTTACGTTATGAATTCAAATTCCGCCGAGGTCGACCTTACCATTCATCCTTTCGGGGTCGATTAAATAAGTACCAGTTACGCACTGGGGTCGATGTAATCGACTTAATCCCTTTGTCCTTGTTTGTCCCCTTTATATTTATCCCCTTGTGGGCAATAAAGAAATATGCAGCGTTAGCACGCCGGGTGAAAATATTGCTGTATTTACGTCTGTCTTTACATTCTGAGTTCAAATTCCACCGAGGTCGACTTTGCCTTTCATCTTCTCGGGGTCGATAAATTAAGTACCAGTTGCGTAACTGGGGTCGATCTAATCTACTGGCCCCCTTCCCCAAAATTTCTGGCTTTGTGCCTTGAGTAGAAAAGAACATATACTCAATTAATATGCAGCTGTTATGAGAACTAAAGAATACATCAACTCATGTAGCGACAGACGCTCTAAATTATGATTATCAAGGTCGGGGCATATGTATTAATTGCTTTTATCAATTGCTTTAGGAAACAGAAATGGATTAAGAAAAATTGGCTGACACATACAGCAGGGCATAGAACAACATTAATTCACCAGAATTTTGAATTCAAAGGTTTTCTCTGGTGTTAGCAAGTGAAGAAATGCGAACTGGGTAATTACATTCTTATTTTTAATCGATTGGTGCCTTTTCACTTTCTATCAAAAACAAAGCGGTAAAAAAATTCTATTATAGATGCAGTCATTGCTGCGTAATTACAAATCTCGCTTTGTAACCATTTGGTTTCGGTTTCAATCCCAACGCGCGACAAGTGGAGCTCCGGACCGACCAATATTTTGTGAGTCGATTTGGTTGTGTGCGCCCGATTTTGTCTGCTTAATCTCACCGCGCTGCTTCACAATCGGTTTTAGTTTCATTATGTTACCGTAATTTCGGCAAAGGAATCTTTTCGGTTTGAACGGCAGTTTTTAACATAAGTTCTAGGTAACTAAAACATTTTAAACTTCGTATACTGGTAGAACGTGTTTATAAAACATCTTTTTCTCTTGGCTTTATTGAGAAAATTCTATAGTTTGTAAGATATTTATTGGTTTTTTTTCTTCAATTTCTGCAATTTCAACGTATCACTGACGTGTATTGAGGTAGAAAAACATTCTGTGCCGTATGAATATGTCCCTTGTTTAAGAAACAGATTGGATTTATTTACATTTGGGAAGAAAAAAGATGCCCTTCCCCCCACCCCTAACCCTAACCCTAACTAAGCCTAACTCTAAAACAGATTAAAATGCAATAGATCGATACTAGGGTCATAAGTATGGGTGACAATTTCATATGACACCGCTAGAAAAAACTGCCGTTCAAACCGAAAAGATTCTGGCAAAGTTATCGATAGAATAAGTACTACGATCGATTTGTCAACCTAAAATAAAGATATAAATTAAATAGAAAATTAAAACTTCAGTGTGGTGCTCCAGCATGGCCGAAGTCCAATGATTGAAACAAGTGGGACATTAATACAGTTCTATATTTAAAAGATGAGGAATTATGTACATAAGTTTACATTTGACGGATATTTGTCCTCATCTTCTTTGTTGTTAACATAACGTTTCTGTTGACATACCCTCCCGCCTTCATCAGGCGTCTTGGTTAAATTTCGAACCTAGGTTCTCATTCTAGTTGCTCCCTTCCTCTATTCTTCTGATTCAGCGATGGTGTGTTGCAGGTAGTTTGACGCAGTCGTGACTCAGTTGTCGTGGGAAGCAGATGTCGTTTTTGCCAAGTCAACCCATGTGACTAACGCAGTTTAAGTTTTGATTTAATTCATTACTGTAACGGAGATTGCCGGTTATATTATTTTTCTTATGCTAATATCATGGATACTAAAACATTCCACAAAATGGTATATTCTGCGGGTATTTTCGAAATAAATATGATCTGAATCTAAGTTTGTTTTTTTTTTAGTTTTCCCTCAATTTTATAATTCCTTTTATTTTATTGTTTTATAATATCAATCAGCTACAAGGGTTTCAAACTTCTCACAAGAGGCTGCCGATATATTCTGAACCAACAGAATGAATATATTTTACATTATACTAAAACTATGAACATTACTGTATCGAGGTTGTGTAAACATACCGAGTGACTAACCTTGTTCTGAAAGGTCAGGTGACTAACGAAGGGTTAAAGACAATAACAGCTGCCATAACGAGGAATATTCCAAAATATGATACCATAGCACGAAGAATGGTGGAGAAAATCGTTGTTTTTAACCTAGAGTAGTATGCCGCGTGCGACTTCATTCAAGTTGATTTTCGGAGACACGCAAACAATAACATTTTGCAGATACCAGGAATAAACGTTTAAAACGAAATCGTAGCCATATTACTTTAAAAGCAAAGTATATACGCATATATACACTGATACGTATACACACTCATACACGTATCGATGAAAGACTTAAACCACATAAAACATTCACATATAATCCAAGTGTGTTATATAAGTATCTATGAATCAATATCTCTAAACAGAGATGTATACTATATACCCCACAACTCCACTTTGTTATATATATATATATATATATATATATATATATTTCCGCACATGCTGATATATGACACAAAATAGACATACACACACACAGAGGCAAAAGCGCACGTTGTACACACACAGAAACACTGATACAAACACAGGAATGAGCGCATTCACATATAACTGTATGTATAATAGATTAATCAAATCTATGATCAACGCTCTTCAGAAACTTCGCAATGTCACTTCCCTTCCACCTAAATATGCTTTCTTTCTCATACGTACGTCTTCTTTCATACTTTTTTATATTTCCCCACTTTCACTCCATAATTGCACAGACTAAATTACCCTAAAGCACAACATAGATTTCTTGTAACAATGCAGCACAAACAATACAGAATGGCTTCAACTTCTTATAAGCTGGTACGTGACGGCGTCAGAGTAGAGACATGTGTTGGAATCTAACGAATAATAATGCGAAACCACAACAATTTAAACACAGTCACCGGTCAATGTTATGAGATTTTTCAGAAGAATATAGGTTGGAATTATAGACAGAGAGAATAATAGTTCAATATTTGACTTTGTGAGCGTTGCTCAGGTACATATAATATCAAGACGGGTTGTGATGAATTCACGTTATTGATTCTAGGTCTAAACGACGGTTAGATTATTTCACTTTGGATGTTAACATCTGTTTGAATCACCAATTCTCTGATGAACAAAACATAAAAAGACAAACATTCGTCTAACTTATAAGAAACAAAGACGTACAGACTTTTGCTGACAGTGTTGGTAGGAAGTTTTATATACTATGTGGTGTCTCGGTACACCTCCCTATACCTTCAGTTCGAATTCAACTATGTTCAAAATTTTTTCCCTTCTTTAACAAGGGTTTCAATAACTAAATATAAGTGAATTACTTGGGTCATTGTTATCTTCGACTACCACCTCTCCTCAAATTTTGCTGTGTCTAAATTAAAAACCATTATTATTATTATTATTATTATTATTATATTATTATTATTATTATTATTATTATTATTATCATTATTACTACCTCCGCCTTAGCGAAGGCTGAGTTGTTGTTTTCAGTCGTGTTTGCTTGTTTGTCCGTGGACAAGATATCTCGAGAACCGCTGGATGGATTCGGATGACACTTTTCAGGGATGTTTGATTAGCACGAACTCATTAGATTCTGGGATCGATCCGGTACCGGACAAGAATTCTGGATTATTTCTTATATCTACTTCACTTTACATGATTACGCTCTTATGTTAACATTCAAGACTTTCTTAATTATCTTCATTTAGGCTGTAACTATTTTCAATGGTGAATATCTTTACTTTGGCTTATAAGGATAAATTATTTGTTACTGTTACTAAAATTTTCATGACTACCACTGGGATCGATGCCGTACCGGGCAAGCACTCTGGATAATTTTTCCGCTTCTTTTTAACTAACTTTTGAGAGGGGTCGGGTTTGTGTCTAGAAATTTCGTTTTTGAAAGCAATCGAATTTATTTCAGTTATTCTTAATTTAAATATCCTCACTGACTAATCGTTCAGAGGACGTTTGTGTTGCCTTGGCGGAGGTTTGTGCACTCTGAGTGTTTTTGTTATTATTATTATTATATTATTATTATTATTATTATTATTATTATTATTATTATTGTATTATTATTATTATTATTATTATTATATTATTATTATTATTATTATTATTATTATTATTATATTATTATTATTATTATTATTATTATTAGTAGTAGTAGTAGTAGTAGTAGTAGTGTATAGTAGTAGTAGTAGTAGTAGTAGTAGTAGTAGTGGTGGTGGTGGTAGTAGTATCATTACATCTGCTTTAGCGAAGTCGGAGGTATTGTTTTCAGTCGTGTTTGTTCGTTGAACCGTGGACAAGATATCTCAAAAACCGCTGGATGGATTCGAATGAATCTTTCAGGGATGCTTGGCTTCGTGACTGGCAAGACTTGATTAGACGTTGTGATCGATCAGGAATAGGACAAGGATTCTAAATTATTTGCTATATTTACTTTCCATGAAGTATTACGATCTTACGTTCACTTTCAAGGCTTTCTCTTATTATCTCCCTTGAAAGCACGCTCATGGTTTACACGTAAGCTATGGCGGCGTTGCTGTTTCCAAAGTTTTATTTTCGTTTCTCTATATTAGTTTAACTCGCTTCTCTAACTTAGTAGAAACTGATGGATAAAGAAATCAAAATACATAAACAAACGGCAGCAAAACCGTTCAGAAATTAAATAACACAAACATATTCAGTAAAAAAAATAAATTTAATTTATTATCGACAATTTCTAGTTTTACTAATTTTGAATATATCGCTCCTGTTTAAAACCTCTTACCTACTTGACATTTGCATTTCTAGCTCTGCCTTGAAGGAGGCTTTACCTCTTGGACTCATTTTTTTAAAACAAAACCGTATACAGGTCCTTCCCGTTTTCTTTCACGCATGGAGAATTTTTCACTATAGACCTTAATGGTCGTAAAGACACTATAACAGTGGATAGACTGAAAAAACACCTCCACAAAATTGTAGAGGAATTGGTGTTGCTCTTAATGTGGAGTACGGGAACACATGAAAGCTAAGTGCCCTCAGAAACACAAAGAGGGTGGGGTAGATAAAGAAGAAGAGGTTCCAATCGTAGAAGAGCAAAGTATAGAAGAACAGTATACAGTGGTGAAGAGGAAGTAGAGTAATGTAGACTCACCACCAAAATGTCCCAAGAAGAAAAGAAAAGGAAATGGAGAGGAGACGCAGAGTGTAGAAGAGGGAAAATCGAAAGAGCAGAGAAAAAATTAAAGACCAACAAAAGTAAGTGAAGGGGTCGGGGAGCGAAGACACAAACCATTACCAACAATCAGCAAGGAGGAGAAAGTAAAGAAGAAAAAGGAACATGAAAGGGAAATGATAAGAATAAGGAATGAGATACATACTGAGATAGAAATACCAGCAACAGTAGAAGAGAATGGTGGACAAACTCAGAGAGAGACACCGAAAGGAAAACAAGTAAGAAATACGATACAATACACAAAACGTGTAGAGATAGAAAAAGAAATTGCGAAACTGAAGAATGTAATTAGAATTAAATTGTCATCCAAGGAGATCAATGTAGGTTTGAAAGATTTTCTGCTGGAAAGAAAGAGAGAGGAGAAAGGTGAAAGGAATTGTTTGGTGAAAAGTTAGAAGTGACAGCGGTACAGTATCATTTTGATGAATTGCCGCTGGTGGTGGCATTCGAAGATTTAATAAAGTACTTGCCGTAAATGAGGGTAAGAGAGGAAATTTAAGAACTGAATAATTAGTGACCTTGTGTAAATTAAAAACAAAAAGGAGGAACAAAAAGGGAAAACCAACAGATACAAGATAGAATATTGAAACGTTAGTAAAACGTTATTTTCAAATAGTATAATGAAACTGCCTGCTTACGGGAGGGGATTAGTCATATTATCCTCATTTTTCATTGTATCCATAATTTGATAGGATATATGTTTGTATGTACACCATCTTATTGTTTTGCATTTACCTGTATTGTCCCCTCTCTTTAAGAGCCATGTGCTCAATAAAAGTAATTAGGACGTTGGTGTTGCCTTGGCGGAGGTTTTCGTTCTCTGAGTATTCTTGGTGTTGTTATTAGTATTGTTATTATTGTTATTAATTTATGTTTGACTTTTGCTTTATATTTATACAAGTTGGCTCCAAGTTTCAGCCAGTGACCTCAAGATACAAGTTAGAAGTTCACGTTGGTGTTATGCCTAGTGTACCATATATTTGGTTTTGTACATAGCGTTGTTCTAGAGAATGTTTAAGGAACCATAAAAAATTATGTTTGTTTTAAAACTTGTGATTACATAGAAAGTATTTTGCGTAGGATATGAGCAGTTCCAATGAACATTATCTTTAGAATTTCTACCATTTTGGGGATTCATGGTATCTTAGCTACGTAGCAATCAACCCCTTTTGCTATCATTCCCAGAGCACCTATGACAATAGGTATTGTTTTAGTCTTCAGGTTCCACATTTTGCTAATTTCTATTTAAAGTTCTTTATACTTGCTCAGTTTTTGGTAGGTCTTGACAAATACGTTTATATCGATTGGAACAATCATATCAAGGAGGAGTCATGATTTTTGTCTGAAGTCTTTCAATGTGATGTCTGGCCTATCATCATCATCATCTTCATCACCATCATGATGATGATCATCATCATCATTATCATCATCATCATCATCATTATCATCATCATCATCATCATCATCATCACCATCATCATCATCATCACCATCGTCATTATCATCATCATAACTATTAGTACTTAGTAAGCATCATGTCTTCAGGTAGGTTGAACACATGTCTCCTCAAATCGCGAGCATTTTGGTGGGGATTCAAGCAGAATAGAGGATTGCATTTTTATGCAAGTGAAGAATGCGAGTTCCATTTCTCATCTCATTCAGCCTCCTAGGTAGAAGTTTAGGTGGTTTGCCAAGTGCACCAATTACCACTGAAATAATTGTTATGTTGGTCTTCTACAATCTCTTCATCTGTCTGGCTATTACTCAATTTTTTTCCACTCTTTTTGTATTCATTCTGTTATCATTTGGTGTCTCAACGTCTATGATCTTAGACTGTTTGTTTTCTAGTGTCCTCTTTAATCATGTCTGGTCTCCTTACTTCAAATGTACGGTCAGTCTTTTGAGTATATATATTCTTGTAATTCTTATTCTCTTTCATAGCCTCTGGCTCATAATCATCATCATTATTATTAATATTATTATTGTTGTTGTTGTTGTTGTTATTATTATTATTATTATTATTATATTATTATTATTATATTTTACCCTCGTAATGTGAAGAAGTCATTCAACTTTTCTCTTCAAATCTTAATTTGTTCAATCATTAACAAATGGAATTTTCTTCTGAGAACTAAGAAAAATAAACTATAATTAACTGAAGAAGGCCGGTCCTTGATACCCGGGAGAAGGTAAAATTATGTTTCATCTTAAATAAAATCAAATCAAAACCGACAATTTGATGCATTATAGCAAAGTGAAAATGAAAAGTTTATTCAACAATTATCAGAAGAAAATGTCCCAAACACTTAAGTAATAAGTAGCTGTAACAGCAGTGTTAGTGCCACAACAATATTGAGGCAGCATAAAGGTATAGATTCTCTTAATGCACACTAGATAAAAGGAATTTAAGTGACTGTCGCAGTTACTTAGAAAATGCAAGAGGAAGCGTTTTGTAAAACTGAACAGCATTTTGTGCTACCAGAGCTAATAAGGAAATATTTCCCATAGAATATATTTCTGATAACAAAACGACGGAAGCGGACTACATATTTTCTTTCATCTAGTAGCATAGAGGGCTCTACAGAACATACCGGGAGTTGTTTACACAACTGAAATATATAAAAGCTATAGCACTATCTACTGCACATTAATAACAGAAGACTCGATAAAAACACAAGGTGAAATTGACAAAAATAACTCAGATTATATATGTGTGTCCCATGAAAATCATAGGGGATATCGAAACCAGTGAAGATAATTGGATAAGTTGTTACTTTTGGGAGAGAAGTCAAAAGAGATTTGTAAGTCCTAATGACATTCAAAGTTCACAAACCCATACTGGAGGTATACCGAATAGAGAGCGCCAAGGTAACGGCCATGATATCGGAGAAAGATTATTTGCTGCATTCATCGAAGTAAAGCTCTCCTTGCAGCAGAATGCTCGGAAGGCCTGGAAACATTAACCAAAGAAGAAATTATAAACGAATATTATTTAAAAGAACAGTAAAAAGAAAAAAAAAACAATTCTTATTTTCCAGAGTACCACCTGCCAAAGCCTCATGGCAATGGTATTTTTCATCACCAGAGGCCTAAAAATATGATCTGCTGGAGCTTTGGTTGCACTCGCGCAGAGTATGAGTTATAGTGAAAGGAATAGAGTCAGGAAGAGCTCTGCGCTAATCATTCATGTATTCTTGCTTTAAATGTATCGTTTTGAATTAATGAGTTATTTATTGTACCTTCATTTAATTTCGAAAAATATATGTGTGTATGTACGTATGTATTATATATGTGTGTATGTATGTATTTATGTCTACAGGCGTGTTCGTGCGATCGTGTAAGTCAACATTTCTGAATATTTTTGTGCATCTTTCTATACATTCTATAACGTTAATCATTCACCCCTTTCTTTTTTATTTGAGAAAATCTATTTTCCCTTTCACCTTTCTTTTCAAATTCCACCGAGGTCGACTGCGCCTTTCATCCTTTCAGGGTCGATAAAATAAGTGCTCGTGAAACACCGGAGTTGATGTAATCGACTATTCACCTCTCCGCAAGTTTGAAAGCTTGTGCCTATAGTAGATAAGATTATTATTGTTATTGCTGTTGTTCGTTGTTGGTGGTGGTGGTGGTGGTGGTGGTCGTCGTCGTCGTCGTTTTCTTCTTCTTCTTCTTCTTCTTCTTCTTCTTCTTCTTCTTCTTCTTCTTCTTCTTCTTCTTCACTTCTTCCCTTCTTCTGCTTCTTGTAGTTGTCGTCGTTGTTGTTAAGTTAGTGGTTGCAGTTTTTCAAATAAGTCGTTGGGCTCGCAGTTTGGCAGCCAGAGATGAGTCTCCTTCACTGGATTAAGCATTTGGGGTTTAGAGATTTGTATCGGTGGATGAAAGCTGAGATATAGTTACAAGTTGATCCAGCTG
>NC_043001.1:79047765-79075265 GCF_006345805.1 Octopus sinensis | reverse complement strand
GAATTCTAACCGAAATTTTATAATTTTACACTATGAATTCATTCGTTCATTGAGCGAGTGCTTTAACAGTGGCTCTCTCTTGGACAGCTAATATCGCTAGCTGTTTGTTTTTCTATTTGATTTTCTAAGTGTGTGTGTATATATACATATATATATATATATATATATAATATATATATATATATATATATATATATATATATATATATGGGGGTGTATGGGGGTGTGTGCTTGTGTGTGTGCGTGTGTGTATCTATATATACATATATATATATATAAAACGGTGGGGAGACTCTCAAGTAACTTGAAACGTTCTCTGTGAGATAAACCTGCTGTAGTTCAGAAGTCACTTAATGCGACCTTCTGGCATCAGTCAGCCAACCAGCGACTTTTGCTCGAGTCTCACTACAACGAGGTGCGTCTTCGTTCGGCAGTGCTTCTCCACTATTCGTCGAGTTTTGCGATAGCTGAAATGAAGGTATAGTGTGCTTCCGTGAAATTCTGTTTTCTGCTGAGGAAAATGGCAGCCGAAACAGTTGTAATGCTTCAAACACCTTACAAGCCCCCTGCCATGAGTAAAAACACAAGTTTACGAGTTGTTTCTACTCTTTAGGAATGATCTGTTGACGCTTGAAGAATAACCTCGTTCAGGATCCCGAAAAAATGAACGAATGAAGACATCATCAAAATTCATGAACTGATCTTGGAGGACCATCACCGAACACTTGACGAACTAGATGATATGACTGATGAGTCCTGAAGCTCCTGCCAAAATATTTTGAGCGAAGATTTGCGGATAAAAAATGTTGTAGCAAAATTTGTTCCTCGCTTGCTCACGGAAGATTAAAAGCAGTCACAACTGAATGCGTATCGTGAACTGATAGAACGGATGGAAGTTGATCCGGATCTTCTTCCGAAGGTCATAACTGTTGAAGAACGCTAATGCTATGGAATTTGCAGATGTGGAAGAGGTGGAAAAAAAAAGAAAAAAAGATGGAGGCGTTAAAAGGCATCACTTTGCAAGCTTTCCAGCACTGCTTCCAATAGTAGAAAACGCGCTGGGCCGATTCATTGCTTCAAATAGAGAATACCTGTAAAGCCAAAATATGTAAGCATGTAAAACTTAGTGAATAAAATAACTCTGCAAAATTCCGGTTTCTTTTGGGTACCCCTTCGTATATATATGCTTGTGTATGTACACATACACACGTACTACAGACTCCCACACACACACAGAGAATAGGATGATGTCGATGTTTTCAGTTTCGGATATTTTCTGCATAAGCACAGTAGAAGTGTGCGGAAATGAATATGGAATTTAGGCTTTTCCTACCTACGTATCTATCTACATATAAGAGGGAGGACCACTAAGTGGACATCCATTATGCTAGAAGTAGACCCTTATGGTCTTACCACTAAGAAAGGAAGAACAATCCTTTCTTTAATGAACCAAATATGAACCATTTTGTTGCACTGTGCGTCTCCATCTTTCCTTTAACTTGAAAATACCCTCTTACCAGAATTGAGGTGGTTTCATGGCAAAGAATTCATCAAGGTATCTTTTTACGTCATCCAAGGAATTGAAATTTTTACCATTAAGACTATTCTGCAGAGACCTGGAAATAAGTGGAAATCCGAAGGAGCAACATTTGGTGAATATGGAGGGTGGGGGGTAACACATCACAGCCGAGCTGCAGCAATTTTTGTCTGGTTCCCAAAGCATGAAATGCCGAAAATGAACTTTCTTATCTTCCATTTTAAAGGGTTACAGTATTAACACAGTTTATAGGAACATAAACCTTCTTCCAGGAAAAGATGGCTTAAACTGTGCTCTGAATGGATGTGTAGTCAAATCCTATTATATGGACTCAACCATGTTCTAAAATAAGTCGCAATTTAAGCTACTATAAATCGGCACGAATTTTTCGGACAACCCAATATTTTATCCAACAAAGAAGGGATGGACACAAAGCGAAATCCTGTTGGTATGGTACCTGACTTTAGATAGTGAACTTAGGTCATTACTCTACCGAGTCAACTAATCAGTGCCGTTAAGAAATCAATGAATAAATAAATAATTGAAGGTGACGGTTAGTAAAGCTGTGGTTCTTGAAGGAGATTGGTGGAAATCGGTGGATCAAGATTTAAAATTGAGATCTGATAGCGTACATAAGAAGTATTTCTGCATGGACTAAAGTTTGATACACTCTTAATGGAAAAATAGTTTCGAAGAAAGAAATCTTGCGTGATAGAGATGATAATGGAGATACTCAAGTTAATGTTGACGATATTGTTGATGTTAGTGGTGGTGATGGGGGGGGGGTGCTCTGGTGTTGGCGATAAAGATAAAAATGATTATGATGATGATGATGATGATGACGATGATGATGATAATGATGATGATAATGATGGGAAGAGGAAGGAGGATGGTTCTGATGGTGATGATATTTGTAATAACAGAACCGCTGTGGTTTGACGACGATGATGATGATGATGGTGAAAAGGGGAAGGAGGAGGATTCTGATGATGGTGATATTTCTAATAGCGGAATCTCTGTGGTATGACGATTATGATGATGATGATGATGATGATGATGATGATGATGATAATAATGATGATTATGATGATGATGATGATGATGATGATGATGATGATGGTGGTGATGATGTTGACGGCAACGATGACGACAATTGTAATTGCGATGTGGTTAGGATGAAAATGAGGATATGATGGTGATGATGATGATGATGTTGGTGCTTGTAGTGGCGGTGGTTGCAGTGGTTTTAGCGATGCTATTGTTTCTGCTAATGATATCGATGGCGCTGTTTGTAGTGATGCTAACACTAAGGATGGCTGTGATGATGGCTGTACAGGTAGTGGTGTGATGATAATGTTGACCATGATGATGACGAGGAGGAGGATGTAATGGTGCTGGTAATGATGATAGTAATACTGACGTTGATGGTTGCTATGGCGCTGGTCGTTGCAGTTATTGGTAATGATAATGAACGTGTTGCTTGCCATAATCCTCGTCATGTGTGTTGTGATGATAGGAATAATGAGAATATCAATGCTCATGGTGATGTCGATGATGATCACGACGATAACGGCGACGACGACGACGACGTCGATTACCATGATGATGATTACGCTGATGATGCAGATGATGACGACGATGAAAATGATGATGTTAATGATGATGATGATGATGATTTGGCTGTTTAGATTTATGATCAGAAGCACTGCATCTATAACCTACTCGCCATTTTTCAATGGAGCTTTGGTGATTATAGAAGTTAAATTTGATCGCCATCATAATTATTTTCCCTATCATCATCATCATCATCATCATCATCATCATCATCATCATCATCATCATCAACATCATAATCATCATCATCACCATCATCGTCGTCGTCGTCATCATCATCATCTCTACCACCACCAACACCACAATCATCATCATCATCATCATCATCTCTACATCATAATCATCATGATCATCACCAT
The DNA here is from genome assembly GCF_006345805.1 of Octopus sinensis. Classification (NCBI taxonomy): domain Eukaryota; kingdom Metazoa; phylum Mollusca; class Cephalopoda; order Octopoda; family Octopodidae; genus Octopus; species Octopus sinensis. The sequence continues at coordinate 79,071,755 of NC_043001.1, read as the reverse complement.
CATCATCACCATCATCATCACTACCATCGTGATCATCATCTCCACCACGACCACCATCACCACCACCTAAACCATCATCATCATCCTCATAACCATCATCATCATCTTCATTATCATCATCACTGTCGTCGTCGTTGTTGTCGTCACCGTCGGTGTAGTCGTCTTCTTCGTCGTCTTCGTCGTCATCGTCATCACCACCGTCATGCAGCAGCAACAGCAACGATGATCATCGTTATTACAAACGCCATTATGTTGTCATAAATATCCTATCACCACCGCCTACATCATCTTCATCCACATTATCATCATTGCTACCATCGTCACCATCATCATCTTCATCATCAAAATTAGCGCCAACAACATCACCATGAATAATACTGAATAAATGATACTCACTCTTTCCGGCATCCATGTGTAGTTAACTCATTCTTTAGGCTAATATACTGATGTTACCCCACATTACTCATATAATAATTGGTTTCAAATTTTGACACAAGGTCAGCAATGTTAGTGAAAGAATAATTCGAGTACATCGACCTCAGTATGTAACTGGTACTTTTTTTATCGTTCATAAATTGATGAAAGGCAAAGTCGACCTCGGCAGAATTTGAACTAAGAAAGTGAAGGCTGACAAAATACAGCTAGAATTTCGCCCGGTGTGCTAACGATTCTGCCAGCACGCCGCCTTACAGTTATAAACAATCAGAGTTATTTGAGAGATGTTCGCCTCCCAACTATGTGTCTTTATTTCAAACACACCGCGTGGAACCTTGCACAAGTGTATTATACTACAGTCCCCAGTGTATCAAATTCTTATGAGTCGGTTTGGTTGGCGGAAATTGAAAAATGGTTTTCGTATATATATATATATACATCCGCTTGTGTGTTGGTCTTTGTTTTGTGTGTGAGTTCCATCACTGCTTAACAATCAGTTTTTGCTGTATTACGTCTCAGTAACTTAGCAGTTTGACAAACGAAGGTGGTCCAATTAGTAACAGGCTTCAAAAACAAGACCTAGATAGATGTGTTCGAATAAACACTTCAAGTCCAACGAGTGAAACTAGAAAAATATACAGCATGAAGTTAAATATGATTTCCATCAGATTCATTGCCTAAACGAAGCATGATTCACACAAGCCTTAACAAAATACTGAATTCAGCTGCTGAGCAAAAATAATGTAGCAAAACTTCTCAAAGACTAGAAGTCAAAAACTTGCTTGTTGTAATGCAGAAGACAATTCTACGTAAACCAATAAACTTGTACTAAGCACAAGGCCCGAAATTTTGGGGGAGGGTCCTAGTCTATTAGATCGACTCCAAAACGCAACTGGTATTTAATTTATTGACCTCGAAAGGATGAAAGGCAAAGTCGACCTCGGCAGAATTTGAACTAAGAAAGTGAAGGCTGACAAAATACAGCTAGAATTTCGCCCGGTGTGCTAACGATTCTGCCAGCACGCCGCCTTACAGTTATAAACAATCAGAGTTATTTGAGAGATTTTCGCCTCCCAACTATGTGGTCTTTATTTCAAACACACCGCGTGGAACCTTGCACAAGTGTATTATACTACAGTCCCCAGTGTATCAAATTCTTATGAGTCGGTTTGGTTGGCGGAAATTGAAAAATGGTTTTCGTATATATATATATATACATCCGCTTGTGTGTTGGTCTTTGTTTTGTGTGTGAGTTCCATCACTGCTTAACAATCAGTTTTTGCTGTATTACGTCTCAGTAACTTAGCAGTTTGACAAACGAAGGTGGTCCAATTAGTAACAGGTTTCAAAAACAAGACCTAGATAGATGTGTTCGAATAAACACTTCAAGTCCAACGAGTGAAACTAGAAAAATATACAGCATGAAGTTAAATATGATTTCCATCAGATTCATTGCCTAAACGAAGCATGATTCACACAAGCCTTAACAAAATACTGAATTCAGCTGCTGAGCAAAAATAATGTAGCAAAACTTCTCAAAGACTAGAAGTCAAAAACTTGCTTGTTGTAATGCAGAAGACAATTCTACGTAAACAAATAAACTTGTACTAAGCACAAGGCCCGAAATTTTGGGGGAGGGTCCTAGTCTATTAGATCGACTCCAAAACGCAACTGGTATTTAATTTATTGACCTCGAAAGAATGAAAGGCAAAGTCGACCTCGGCGGAATTTGAACTCACAACATAAATACCTATTTCTTTACTACCCACAGAGAGGACAAACAAGGACAGACAAACGGATTAAGACGATTACATCGACCCCAGTGCGTAACTGGTACTTATTTAATAGACCCCGAAAGGATGAAAGGCGAAGTCGGCCTCGACGGAATTTGAACTCAGAACGTAGCCGCAGACGAAATACCGCTAAGGATTTCGCCCGGAGTGCCAACTTTTCTGCCAGTTCGCCGCCCTCTACGTAGACAAATAAAGCAACATACCTATCTGAAAATTTACATTGACTTGAGGGAAACGATATTCAAATATCAGAATCCCTAACCACAGCTCCTCCTTCAGCATCAACTTGAAGTGAAATAACACGAAGGTTACCAAATTTATATACTGGTTAAAAGAGAAATACGCAAGTTACAACGTCAGTGAACATTACTAGAAAACTAAAAAATCATCAGTCGATGCGGACACCGTTTAGCAGCAGGTGGGGTTGTTGATATTCGCTCGCACCTAAAATATGCACGAATGTTAGACTGGAGACGTTCCGTCCTGGCTTACTCGATAAAAATCCAGCTAAGGCTTAGATGGATGGGGATGTCTGTCTCCCCTTGTAAACATAAGGACACAGGAATGTATCAAGGCCGACAGGAAGCGTTGATGCTTCCTATGGTTAAATAGCGGTGGTGTGGTTCCGTTTTTGGGACTATCAAGTTAGGTTGACAGTATACAACTGCTCTGTCGTAACACCACTGCTTATATCTATCTGAGATATTTAGAAATGTAATATTTCTATTTTTTGTGATCAGTGCATTTATTTCACTGGAATTATTATATATATTTACAAGGTCTAGACAGGCATCTGCAGCTAGTAAGCCATTCTACTCTAGACTGATGACGAGCAAGTCTCAGAAACTAGTCTCTGGATTCAGGCTTAGCTGGTTGGGGGTGCGTGTCTCTTCTATCGTCTCTTCTCCTCCGATCCCACCCCCTCCTACCAACAGCGAGTATCCTCCACCATCCACGACCTCATCTCTTCTGCTCTCCCCCCACCGCCACCAACCTCATCGTCTGTACACCGCGAACCTCCACCATCTATTTCCTTCCCAATATTCATAAACCCAATAACACTGGCCGCCCCATCGTTTCCGCCTGTAATTGTCCCACCGAACGCATTTCCCTATACCTCGACCGCATCCTGTCCTCTTTAGCTGCTGCCCTCCCATCCCACATACATGGCACTAACCACGCCCTCCGTCTCTTCGATTCTTTTTCCTTCCCTCCCAGCCTCTCACACCTCTTCACCTTAGACATCTTTACACTGTGTTTCCCCAGAACGACGGTCTCTTAGCCCTCCAATACTTCCTCGCCGTCGCGCTGACCCCACACATCCTGCACCCCCACGCTTCTCCGCCTGGCAGACCTCGTCCTCACCCTCAACTGCTTTACGTTCGCCGGGGAAACGTACCCACAGATGTCTAGGGTCAGGATGGGAAGGAGAATGGGCCCCAATTTCGCCAATCTCTTTGTTGACTACATTGAGGCCCAAGCATTCTCCCAATTCTCCGGGCCGATCCAAGAGCTATACGGTCGCTATATAGACAACTGCATAGGTGCCACCTCCCTCTCCCGCGAACAACTCTGCTACTTCATCTCTTTCCTCTCTAACTTCCACCCCTCTCTCCAATTCACTTCTGCCATTTCCAATACCTCTGTTAACTTCTTCGATATCTCTCTTAGCATCGACCACCCCTCCCACTCTCTCACCACCTCCGCCTTCTTCAAACCTACGGATTCCCACCTCTAACTCAACTTCTCCTCCTCCCATCCCTTCCACACCAAACGGGCCATCCCCTACTCCCAGTTCCTCCGCCTCCGACGCTTGTGCAGCCGCGACTAGGATTTTGAGACCCAGTCTCAAAATCGACCGCAATACCAACCCCCTAACCGCACCCCCTTTCCCCTCCTTTTCCACCCCTTCGTCGGAAGATACTACGGGCCGCCGACTGGCCAACCGGTTCATCGAACATCTAAGGGATTTTCGGTTCCGTTCCAAATCTCCCGTCGCCCGTCACTTCCGCTTGGCCAACCATTCCCCCGGTGACATCTCCGTGTTATGGTCTCGCCCCACACAACGGACCTCCACAATCCAGGCTTCACCTGGAACAACGATTTATTTTCATTTTACAGACTAATATCCCGCACGGACTCAACACAGCCCCCTCCTCTTAGTGATTGCGTCTCCACCTCCCGCAACAAGCAACGTTATTTCTTATTTCTTCCTTCTTCTCTTCTTTTTTCTTTTTTCTTTGTCCTTTTTTCTTTTTCTTTCCTTACGTGCTATTACGTCTTTCATTTTATTTTATTGTTTTATATTTTTTGTTTTTTTTTCTGTTTATAATTTTATTAATTTTATTAATTTTATTGTTTTTATAAATTACTAGCCCGGCGTTGCCCAGGTATGTAAGAGCCCCTAGTAGGCAACGACTAATCCCAATCTAGTCCTTTCCCTCCAGGGAACGAAGACGCATGTGTAGGTTGCAATGTCTTCTCTTCATTCCCAAATACATATCAAACTGCTATCGATAATTCAACCCAACCAATTCCTACCAGGAAGAAATTACATTCGAGACTTTACCCCCAACACCGCCGCTTCTGCTAATAGCTGCTGCAGCCGCAAGTTATTCGAATCCATTTTTTGTTTAAACTTTCTTTATAACTACCACCCCAAACGTTTTACCTTAAATTTTTGACGTACCCTAAGGAATCATAAACCACTTTTGTCGTGTGCACCAAAGAACCTTTTCCATCCGTTTGTTCATTTTGGTCACTTTTGACTTTTTCGTTGTTGTCACTCACATTGCTGCCCGCTGTTTTGCCGATTTTGTACATTTTTATACATTTTGGGATACTTACCCCACGTGTTCCGAGAGTTAAAAAGGTCGAGTTGCGTCCCCTAGACAGTCTGTGGTTTGTGTTTAATACACAAATCGGTTTGCCACATATGATTTAATTAACCAATTTTTTCCAGTAATAAAGTAGCCTATTGGAATAAAAAGGGCCATATAGCTCCTTGGAGCAGACATAATGCTCGCTGTGAATTTTTAATAAAATTCCTGCCAATTTGTGAAAGATATTGTCGAAAATATGTCATCTTGAATTTGAACGCGATTTCCAAAAATGGCATGATTTTATCGATTTTTTCTGATGGTAAGGATTCGCATGGAAAACTAACGTCAGAATTAAGTTTCTTAGAGTAACATTAGGCTTCACCATGAGTTTGGTGAAAATCGATTGCAAGTTGCGAAAACTACACCAGAAAATGTGTTGCATATAAAAAGCTTAGATTCGCGACCCCATGTCGAATTTATCGAGGTTTTTCAGAACTGGGGGAAATTTTCAAAATTTTCGCTGCGTTAGTTTTCAATGTGTGTCAAGTTTCATCAGAATGAGTTGAAAGCCGTGGTCAGGATAGGGTACAATCTGACAGACACATAGACACACAGACAGACAAATTGCCGTTTATATAGAGAGATTGTTCTTATACACGAACACATACACATACATACTCACGTATCCACGACCACACACATACAACATACATGCACATATACGCACACATACTTCCACACACATACACACATCCATACATACACATATACACACATCCACATACACCCATGCGCACATACACATATACGCGTACACACACGCACGTACACAAACGTACACACACGCACGTACACAAACGTACACACACGCACGTACACAAACGTACACACACGCACAGGAATGCACAGAAACCTATCCCATCCAACCCCATGCACACACAGACAAACATACCTTTAGACACACACACATAAACGTACACACAACCACATACACGCACTTACTCAAGCACACGCGCGTACACACAATAAAATGAACACAACCTGACACACATCTCCACGGTCACACACACACATACATATACACGCACGTACATGTGCACACAATACACGCACACACACATATACACACGTACATACCTACACACAACAGCACAGATGCCCACATATACCTCCAACAAATAATACTCATACAGATACGCACACACTTATACACATATGGGCACAGACACACACGCACATACACGCACGTAAGCGCACACAAGCACACGCATGCACATTACGCCCACACAGCAACAAAAACCCATACACACACACCCATACACAAATTCACATACACACCGATACATATACATACACATAATATATGCCTACACGCGCACACACACATACACATACATATACACATATAGACACAGACACACACACACGCACACAAAAACATGCGCACACATACGCACGCACACACGCACACGAATGCTCACACCCAACACTCACAACCCCACAGATACACGTATATACACCCATATACGCCTGCACACACACACACACATACAAACGCACACGTACACGCACACACAACTACACGCACATACGGTACGCACGCACATACGATACGCACGCACATACATACACACAGACACACACAAATGAATCCACACATACATCCTATACACACGACACACACAATTATACATACACGCACACAATTATACATACATATGTACACACATACGCACGTACAAGCACGCACGCACACGTACGCTAAGTAAAACTCAATTATTCGTCACACACCCAAACACTACGCATACACACATGAACACACACATACATACACACACACACACTACAAACAAAACACACACACGATACATATACATACACGCACACACACACACATACACACACACGCACACACACACACATACCTCCTCTTGCACTCTCCTGTTTTTGAAAGACCTTTTCTTCACCCATTTCCTTCCGGTCATTCAAAATGTGACCGCGTGAGCACCGTAGGCCATTTTTTCCTCAGTCTTCCCTTCTCTGGATCTTTCCTTCTCCTATATTTCCGACGAAGATCTCCGCTCGAAACGTTAAACCCTCCTTCTTTCCTTCTTATCTGAGCGTCCAATAATACTATATTTGTTCCACGTCCTCGCGTTGTTCTGTTTTTTTTTTTGTGCTTTCATGTTTGGATTAACTATATAATATATATATATATTATATATATATATATATATATACCGGAGTAAACACATAAATATGAAACAAGGTGGAAAAAAGAGTACTCAATACCAGTGGTAGAGTAATATGCTTTATTTAAAGCAGCAGAAAATTCAACAAAATCTGTTACTCTGAGTTTCTCGTTGCCGTTCATCAGACAGTTTTTGCTAGAATGGACCATTCTAGCAAAAGCTGTCTGATGCTTTAAATAAAGTATATATATATATATATATATATATATATATATATATATGTATGTATATATATATAATAAATATTAGGGAATAAATCCAAATTTACAGGGAAAAAATCAGATTTAGGATTAAATCCAATTTTATAGTAAAATATTATAAAATATTATTAGAGACAAAACCACTATTTTGCAAAACAAACAAGGAAAGACTTAATCAATACATAAAATTTTAATAAATAGTCAAAAAAACCGCCACTACAATTGTTTCTTGTCTTGATCGACAATCTTCAGGTGGACTTCCAATAAGTCAGTTTCAAATATATATATATATATATATACATATATATATATATATATATATATAGTTAATCCAAACATGTATATGTATATCGTTAAATAGATAGATAGTGTGTGATGTGAGTTAAATTAGAGGTTATAACAACCGTCTAAGGGACACTTGTGACCAATGAATTACTGGTGACTTACCTATATCTGATTATGCGTAATAGTATTAATGGTCATATATAGTAGGTAAGGAAAAGAATAAACCGAAGTTTATATTCAAGGAAAAAATAAAAATGGAAATAAAATTGATAAATAAATATTAATTATCATTTATTGATTATAAAAAAGACATCTCATCTGACAGCTGTTTCTGTTGGCGCTATTTATTGTATTATAAGACATAATTAGTACAATAATAATTATTATTATATAATAATATTTCGACCATCATGGTTTCCAGAGTTTTAGAATGTAACATAAATTGGTATAGCCTTACTTTCTTTTTTCTTTTTCTTTTTCTTTTCTTTTTGTTTACTTTTCCGCATCTGATGAATTTCCACTATTTAAGTTGGTATAAATTATTATTTACAATGATAATTGTTATATTGTAATAATTAAGCCTGATAATACTATAAACCGCTATAAGATAAGATATTTTCCTTTTTATAATCAATAAATGATACTTCATTATTAATCATCAGTTTTATCTCCATTTTCACATTTTCCTTATATATATATATATATATATATATATATACATGTGATTGTGTGTGTGTGTATACATATAGTGAGTCAAACTGAAATACAGATAGATAGATAGATAGATAGATAGATAGATAGATAGATAGATAGATAGATAGATAGATTGATAGATAGATAGATGAACAGACAGACAGGTAAGGCTTGGCTGTGTGGGAAGAAGTTTACTTCCTATCCATGTAGGTCCGAATTCAATCTCCTTGCGTGGCACTTTTTCTTGTGTCTTCTCTGTAAACCACGGCACAACCAAAGCGTTGAGTGGATTTGACAGATGGAAACTGAAAAAGCCCGTCGTGTGCGTGTTTATGTGTATATGTGTGTGTGTGTATTTGCTGTGTGTGTGTATCTCTGTTTATGCATATATATATATATATATATATATATATATATATATATGACTATGTGTGTTTAAGTGTGTCGTGTTTCTGTTTGTCCGCTACGACAGCTTGACGACCAGTGTTGGTTTATTTACATCTATGTAACTTACCAACTTGGCAAAAGAAATGATAGAATAAATTCGGAATTCGGGAAAAAAAAATATGCAATTGATTTGATTCGTTCGCGTAATACACTTGGAGACGCGGCAGTGCAATTACTAAAACAAGTAAAAGATTAGATATGTATGTGTATGAAGTCTTGTATTTTATGTACAGAGACTTGCACATAGAAAGAGCTGCCAACACTTAGCACGGTGAAAACATGTACTCTCGTAACTAGAATGCTTAGCTCCCTGCACCAAGGTTGTAGCTTTTATTCCTGGACATGGTGCGTGGTGTCCATGGATGAGGTTCTACATTTTGCTTTTCTCCAGTTTACCCAACTCCATATGAGCACTAGTAGTGGAGTTGCATGTCTTAGTGGCTAAGGTGTTGGACTCATGATCGTAAGATTGTGGTTTCGATTCTTGAACCGAACAACACGTTGTGTTCTTGAGCAAAACATTTTATTTCACGTTGCTCCCGCCCAATCAGCTGACAAAGATGAGTAACCCGTCCAAGTGGGGAATATATATGTCGAGGAAACCGGAAAACCGGCCCTTGTTGGTTGGTATGACTCGAGGAATTAACTTTACTTTGAGTGCTATATCCGTTGCAGGTCACTTTTACTCACTCCAAATGTTACATCGTGGATGAACCAGTTTGTCAATATTGAATATTCCGAAGGTAGCAAGCTGGCAGAATCGTTAGCACACCAGGCGAAATGCACAGCGACACTTCGTGCACTTTTGTGGTGTAAATTCAAATTCCGTTGAGGTGGACTTTGTCTTTCATCACTCAGTGTCGATAACATATATACCAGTCAAAAACTGGAGTCAATGTTATCGACTCCCCAACCACCACAATTGAAGGCGTTGTGCCAAACTTATATTGAAAACTCCAAAATAATATACCTCTGCATGAATAAACTACGAAAGCAGCTAAAATAGCAACAACAACAGCAGCAACGACAAAATGATCCTTTACCAATATATACATCCTTACCAGTAAAAATTGCCTGTATCTCACCCTACATCGTCATTAGCTCATATAATATATCACGCTTTTAACAGGAAAAAGCTATATATACAAAATTGTGTACGGCCTTATGGGAATAACTTGGGAATTTAGGATAATGTAAGTTTTGAGAAAAGCGCATTTACACAAAGCTAGACGTTCCAATGTTAGGAACAATGTGCCAAAAAGTCAGTCACAGGAAAAGGTCAGCGGCACAACAATGGAAGTATGTGTGTGTGTGCGTGTGTGTGTGTGTTTGCTTGGATGTGTGTTTGTGCGTGTGTGTATGTGTAAGTGTGTATGAGTGTGTGAATTTAAGCACGCAATGCGGTGTTGAGCACTCATTCTCACTATTCGATATTAGCGTATATGCATGTGTTGACATATGCACATACACACACACACACACACAAGCATATACTCACACGCATATATATCTACAGTTATTGTAAATATGTTTACACGTGCATATATATATATATATATATGTTTGCACGTGCATATATATATATATATATATATACACATACACACAGACACACATATATATATATTTACATACACGCAATATTTTTGCAATGTGGTATATTGTTCCTATATTGTGTGTGGGTGTATATATATATAGAGAGAGAGAGATAGATAGATACATATATATGTAACGAGAGTGAGATAAATACGTGTGTGTGCTTCGGTGTGTGTATGCACATATATGCATATGTATGCCTGTATGTATGCATGTATGTATATATATATATGTATTTATATATGTATATATATATATATATTATATATATATATATACACATACTACATATATACATACATATGCATATATATACATAAACACAAATGTATGCATGTATGTATACATGTATATATATATATATATATATATTATATATATATATATATATATATATACATATACATTTAGATATATATATATACATACATACATGTATACATACATATGCATATATATACATAAACACAAATAAAATACACACACGCTCACACACGCACATACGTACAAACACACACACAGATATATGTAAAACAGGAGAATCAAAAAGAGAGGTAAAAGGAAATTGAGACAGGCGGAGAGTACTCTTGTCTCTGTGTAAGTATGTGCTTATGGGTGTCTCCTTTGTATGAATATTTCTAAGTGTGTGTGTGTGTACCTGTGTGTGTGAGTGAGTGGTCTATGTTTATAGATAGGCATAATCGAAGCCATAAATGTATTGATATGCATATGTCAGCAGAAGCAATCTTTGTCTTGCACGCAATCACATAATCCTTACCCTCCCAGCCCGTCTCACACCTACGTAGAGGAGCATACAAATATTTACACAGACGCTTATATATAGTCAATCATTTCAAAATGAGGAGTAAATGGATATCCACCGGTTTCGACGATGATTATTTCAGTTATTCGTTCAACTGAACATAATCGTTTATTCATGCGTAGACATGATACCAACTAGGATATTTTACACACATATATGCACGCTTATACACAAACACACACATAAAATGTATCACGGCATCACGATGACGACCAGAAAATAAGATGGTATTATACACTTCTGTCCACAATGCTCTTCGCGTTGTTCTTGTGTTTAACACTCGTCACCCACTGGCTATGAAGACAAGGCAATATATATATATAATATATATACACAAACTCCGGTATCAGTGTGGCTGAGTGACAAGAAGATTGATTCCCATCCACCCTGTTCCGGGTTCAGTTCCACTGAGTTGCACTTTGACCAAGGGGCTTCTACTATAGCATCGGGGCAACTAAATGAATCTTGTATATACATACATAATACAAACATACATGCATATATATATATATATATATATATATAATATATATATATATATATATATACATATATACTTCCAATATAGGATGAAATCTTTTCCAAAAAAATTCCATGTAAGTGGCCAGCATATTAAAATACCTTTGAAGGTGAAAATTATAAACAATTATAAACAAGGCCAAGAGAAAAATGATTTCTATGCCAATATGCTACCAATAGACTTTAAATCGTCAATCACCACATACAATATACATTCACCATGAATACACGTTGTGCTGAAATCGAGGAAGGCAAGCTAACAGAAATTTTTTTTAATTCGTTATCTCTTTATTGAATCAATTTCGGAATATATTTCACGGATTTTTCTCTCTTCAGTATAGAATACGATAAGAAATAAATGAAATACTTACAAGCAAACATGGAAAAAAGCAGAAGCAAGTGTCATGTGTACGCATAAGTACCCCAGTTATATCTAAATATAAAATCATTTAGCAGGCCTCAGCACTCGTGTGATCGGAACTGTTAACTCGACTAGATTTATCACTTTCTTTCACACCATATTGTCATATCCAGTTTCTTCGTAATTGGGAAGGGAAAAGTACTTGACACCCTGGTAAATCTGCAGCCATTTCCCAGTAGCCATTTCACTTTTCATCGCTCCCAAGGAGTTTCTTCTTGAAAAGGTTCTGCTGTCCTGAGTGCACGAAGTTTATGAAATTTCTGGTTGGTGCCTTCAATTTTTTTTTTGCCACTTTTGATGAGAGCAATATGGTTCTTTATAGCATTGAAGATAACCTTAAAAATTAGAATGTGTCTCCATGTATACCTATTCAATGCCAGTGAACAGCTGGAAAGAATATATTTCAATGTCCCGACTTTTCCTCATCTGCATCTATAATTTTCTGCACGATTTGTAGGCGATGGCAAGTCATTGTAGGATCAACGAATCAGAAAACTTAGCCATGATGTAGTCCACCTCCATATCTCATTCCAGCTTATTTTTCTTTCAACAGCGTGTTCCTCACATTTCTTCATCTGTCCTTCTTGAGCGCGTTAGATCAAATGAAGCACTCTTGTTTCTGTTTCCCACGCTTTGACGCATTTTGTAACAAAAGATCTGCGGTTGCTTTGCATCATTCTTGCAAACGATCTGAAACAATCTGCGCCATATCCAAGTCCCTTCCGATGAATTTGCGTTGCATTCACCATATCTCAGTGTTTAAGGGAAGACAAGATGTCATCAGTCTCTGCTTGGCTGTTTTTACATCTGGTGGATTACGCCTGATTTCTATATCCTTCGACTCTTTCAGCATTACCACCGTTCGTACTTTCACTAGGTTATATATTTCAGCTATTGACGCCAGAAGTAACTGCAACGAACCTCTTTTCCAATAGAGAGCTGAACTGTTCAATATCCGAGGTAGGCCTAGCCACATTCTAATGAACATATTGGCCACGAAAAGTGTGGATACATGCCAGATTGTAAGCACCATATTTTATATTTATCTAGCAGCTTTGAGCTAACAATTGCTGTTAACTCATCCTCGCCTTGCATAAATATATATAACTGGCTTATTTCAGTTCACTTTTACCAAATTCACTCACGAGACTGATTGGCACGAAGCTCTAGTAGGTATTTGGCCAAGGTGCGACGCTGTGGGACTGAACCCGGATCCATTGGTTGGAAGCAGACACCTGTACCACACAGCCATGCCTATATGTTTCTATATGTGTGTGTGTGCGGGTGTATGTCTACGTATATATATATATATATATTATATATATATAATATATGTGTATGTATGGCGGGCTTCCCTCGGTCAAGTTCACCTACCAGCCGTATGTTCGTCCGGGGCTATAGTAGAAGACACATATCCAAGGTATAAAGTAGTGGAACTGAACCCCAATCCATGTGGTTGCAAAGTGATCTTTGTAAATTATACAAACACAAAATCTTAAAAGACAAAATGAACAAAGACAATTTTCTATGCTCAAAATAAAATTTCTCGAAACCGACAAATTACAAAACTTAAGAAATACCTTTTATCTGGTCAAAGGAAATGCTAGAGACAAACCAGCTGAGCGTCTTTGTTATTAAACACTATTTTCTTCAAAAGTCAATTAAGATAGTGTATTATACTATCAATGAAGATACTGATTATTCTATATCTCACTGAAATACAGGAAAGGGTTGTCATTTTGAAATTCGTTTGCTTAATCAGTGCTTACCTGGGGTAAACGACCATTGAAAGTAACACAACAAAGAAACTCATGCATATTTACTCAAACCATATACTGATACAAACAAATACCGTAAGATACATTGGTATATATACAGATGCATTCACTGGCACACGAATAAATATATATTTAGTTAAGCACATACCAAAATATATAGAATTGACATTTTACGATGAGTAAGCACTATGTCTGCGGTTGGATAAGTATATATATTCTGTTGGTGATTCGACCTAATGCAAACATCAATGTTATTTCGATACACTTTATGTAGAAGCTAAAATGCACACAGTCAATATTATAACAATATATACGTGTGTATAGATATATACATACGTAGATATATATAGATATGTGTGTGTGTTTGTATGTGTGTATATGTGCGTATAAATATATTTGGGTGTTTGTGTGTGTATATATATATATGAATATGAGTGTATGTATTCATACGACTATGAATGCAGTTTGTACATGTGCAATTCTATACGCACATATATAGTGTCACACAGACACACACACAGATACACACATAAATACTGCATAGACTTGCAATATTCTTGAAATATGTGATTGTAATGTAAACACATATACACATACGTACATAGATTAATATACACACACACTGGGCGTATAACTGTGTGTAAGTGCGTAAATATGCATACGCATATATATATATAAATATATGTATATAAAAGCATATTTATATGTACATGTATTTTTTATGGAAGTGTGCATATATATGCATATATGTGTATGTATGTAATATGCATATGTATATTCATATACATGTACATATATATACACATGTATGTAGGCACATATGTATATGTATATTCGTATATATATATGTATATATATATATATATATGTGTGTGTGTGTGTGTGTATGTATGTATGTATGTATGTATGTATGTATGAATGCATGTATGTATGTATAGTAGTGCTTATACAATCGCATGTTATAGAATATTAACTACCTGCGCCTGCGCTTAGCACCATAGCGTTGAAAGAGATTGTCTAAAATCAAATATCGAACGGCGATTCTCAACTGTTGATGCCAACCATCAGGGAGTGAAATATAAAACGGAAGAGAGTGAAGGGGTAGCCGTACGAGATGAGTAGAATATGAGAAATATATTAAAATGTGAGGGAGAATTAGAGGAGCAGTGGGGTTGGTGGGGGTGGTAAGATAGAAGATGGGTGTTGCAGACACATTAGACAGCGAAACAAATATTGACATTGGCATGGAATCATGTATGGATCGGATCAGTTGTTTGGCAGCAATTCAAACTGGTTTTCCTGTTGTTCTATCATAATGTAATAGTGGTTAGTCCAGGCTCAGACATTCAGCAGATAGACGTAATAAACAAAACTGATATTGATGGAAAAATATGAAAATATTGTTGGTAAAGACGAGGATGATGATCATAATGATCATAATAAAGTTGAATGAGGATGACGATGAGGAGAAGGGGGAGTAGGAAGCGGAAGATGGAGAGGTGGAAGGGGAAAAGGTCTACAACGACGGCGATGATGATGATGATGATGGTTATTATATTAATGATAATACTACTATTAATAATAACGAAAATAATAATAATAATAATATATAATAATAATAATAATAATAATAATAATAATATAAAATAATTACTAATAATATAATAATAATAATAATAATAATAATATAATAAGAAGAAGAAGAGAAGAAAGAATAAGAAGAAGAAGAAGAAGAAGAAGAAGAACGCTGATAGAACTTTTAAGACATTGCAAAATGCAATGCATAAAAATGATACACATTAATATATACAAGTACGCATGCATATGCTTACTTATATATATATATATATATGTATGTAAGTATGTGAGTATGTATGTATGTATGTATGTATGTATGTATACATACATATGTGTACTCATACATTCTTATATGTTTGTGAATTATGTGGATGTTTCTTACATATATATATATATATATATATTATATATATATATATTCATACATACTTTGTGTAGGTAGGTAGGTAGGTATAGCATGAAAACAATGAACACAAAATAATAAAGACAACACTAGACGGACAATATTTAAAGAATGTTCTACGTATAAGTTTAACACTTCATATGGTTGGCAAGAGTGTTGGCTTTTCGTATACCAGTTATTCGTCAGAAATTAAAGGAGAATTTTGAAATCGAAAAAGAGACTGGAAGAAAGTAAAAAGTAATATATTTGTCTAGTGGGTCAGGGTCCACGTTGAAAAGTGATTCTATGAGGGAATTAAGAATGGCAAAGTTTATTTAAGAGTGTACGCTTATAGAAATGTACCTGCGTATTAAGATTAGGGTAAAGAGGTAGGTGTGTTTAGGAGTTTTGGGTGGGGCGTGTGTATGCGGTAGAGCTCTGCTATTGCGAATATTTAGTGACGAGAGGTTACCGGAGGTGTGGTTTGTTGGTATGTGGTATGTGTAATCGTATTGCGTATGACAAAGGTGCGTCTGAACACTATATACACAAGCATTTACCGTATACATACATACAAACATATATATATTCGTATCTATCTGTCTATCTATCTATCTATCTATCTATCTATCTATCTATCTATCTATCTCTCTCCTCTCTCTCTCTCTCTCTCCTCTCTCTCTCTTATATATATATATATATATTATATTATATATATATATATATATATATATATATAAATTATTACATTGTATAAGGTAATAATTTATATAATGTAATAATTTGAATTATTACATTATATAATGTAATAATTTATATAATGTAATAATTTGAATTCGCCTTAAATGGTCCCTTTGCATACTGAATACTTGGTGAAATTGATTAATTATTAATTTTACCCTCATTGTTGAAATTATATATATATATATATATATATATACATTCACATACACACACGCATATATATGTACACTCACATTGATACATATGTATATATATATACCTATTAACTTATTTGTAATGGATATTTGGAACACCCTAAACATTTTGTTGAAGATCTGTTCCCCCATTCTGTCGAAGCGTACGTGGCGCTGCTCAATAGTTATAACTGTATTTGTGCCATTTCTAATAAGGCTACTGCTTCCTCTTATCCCCGTTGTTATGTGCAGGCCTAAGGTCATTCGTTAATAATTTACTCTCCCACTACATCGGTCACCTGGAATTTCCTACTTGATCATGCCTTTCTCACAGTGCTGGATTTAAAACATTGCTTAACATGAATAATAATGGCATCAATCTCAGTGGATAAGGAGCTACAGTGAGACTCTCTTCCTTCGGACACACCCTTAGACATTTATGTATATAGAGATACAGGCACACAGGCAGAGACAGAGAGAGAGAGAGAGAGAGAATTGCATTGTAATTTGCTTGAAGTACTGGAATGTGTAAATGATAAAAAACATTGAATTATACAGGTGAGAATCTAGGCAACATATTTAAGGTGAATTAATGAGATGAAAACAAAGTAATGTAAAATGATTGTAATATCTTACATATGTTGTTTCATCAGCCGATAATATTTTGACAAAGATACCCTATTACAAATAGAAATGTATTTGTAAAGGGTATATTGAAGAGTTCGGAGAAATGTATTCTTCCCAACAGACAAAACGAAAGTGTTGTGATGACGCACTCAAAATGTCTGAGGTGCAATTATGAATTGTGGAGGGGATTCGAGGGCGTGTTTTAATAGGGTCGTAACTGCATATTGCTCAGAAATCCTTGGCTATTTTTCTGCTTCCAATCGGTAAGTTGAATATTATAGTGCGACTCTTAAAATACTCAACGGCATCAACTTACATATTTAGCTTAACTTAACATTTGGAACACTGAAAAGATTTTTCAAACGTGTATGCCATATATATTCTACATATATTCATACACATATTCTTGTGTCCGTATATGCGTGTTTATGTATAATTTGGTACAAACATACATTTACATATATGTGCACATAGATGCATCCATACGCACATACATACATTCGTATATACATAACTACATATATACACACACTGAAAACATACAAACGCCATCTTTTTATTTCAAATGCCATCGACATTGAATTTGTATTAAATGAACTCAGGAAGTACTTCGTAGGACCCTTTATGCGTATTGGATTTTAAAAATGACACCCATTTTTATTTATATGAATGCTGAGATTTATTTTTCCATTTTCTGTTCTGTATATTTATAAATATGGATCTTGGGATCATCCTCAAGAACCGCACACAAATTCACGCACCACACATGTGTTGAATAGTTTTGCTACGTGGATCAGACTTATATTTTCACATAGACCGTTTGAATACGTTAATTTTTATATGAGATTATTTTAAGTACCATGTGTTAGGCCTTATCACGACTTTGTTACAATTTTTTCTATTTATACAGAGACGTCTAGCACTTACATGGGAAGGAGGGAAGGATGATGAACCATTTTAAAATCTGATATTTAGCTTTCAAATATTGCGTTTGTTGCTCAGGGCTCCACCATAAGATATTTATTTCAGATGTGAGAACATGGTCGTATAATTGCTCTGACCAATGCAATGAGACAATTTTCTAACATATTCTTCATGCATATAAATTTAGATATGCGTGTATACATGTGTGTGTGTGTATGTGTGTATATATGTATGTGTGTGTATGTGTATGTCTGCACGCGCGCGTGTGTGTATGTGTTATGGTGTTTAGTTATACCGAAATTAAAAATCGACTTAACTTTTCATTCGCTGTGTATTCACACCTCTTTTCTATATTACATTTTGCGATGGATTTTTCAGTTTTCCTGAACATTTGGTCTTGGTACCCTTTCATAATTGCCTCAGAAAGTTGGAATAATACTCTGCACTGATGTTGCGGCACTTTTGAAGAAAATCGACAAACGCAATACTTTTGCAACTCAGAAAACTTATGCAACAACTTTCTTTGCAGATAAAACGACTTTGGTCTTCATTGGAGCAGGTGAGGAGGGATGCTCCCATCGCATGTCTTTGTGTCTGGTTTTTAGGGATGAAAGCAACACTCATCCTGGCTTAGGAAACGTTCTGAGACACCAGCTGGATCTACCTGAAACAATACCAAATTTCCCCGTGGTAGGATCAGACTGTTCTGCTTTTTCTCAAATGTTAGAAGATGTGGCAGCCACCGTGCAGAAGCCTTTGTCATACCAAGTTCATTGTACAGAATATTCTCAGCTCTCTCATGGGATATGCTATTATCGTCGGCTATTTGATTTTATAATTAGTCATACATTACCATGTGCTGAACACTGTCAATAATTTCCTCTGCGGTGGCTATAGTTAGACGTCCAGATTTTGGGTCATTTTCAAGACTCACTTCTCCCGTCCTAAATTCTGTTGCCTATTATTGCACATTTGAAAGAGCTGAAGCGTCATCTATTAAGGTGGAAACTATGGCACTATGAATGTCGTTGGGAGCTAAACCGTTTTTCTGCAGGTATTTGAAACAATGCAGCTATTAATAAGAATAATGTAAAATTTAACAGATCTATGCTCACTCCTTCATAGTCAGCCTATGAACTTTTCAGCCCACCCACATATTGCGCCAGTCCAATACTTAATGATCTTCTGTTATTCGAATGCCTACTTCACGAAATCAGACATATAAACGGGACCTTTATTGAATCATAAAAAGAAAATCATTGGCATAAACACCAGTCAGTGATATCGGACCAGCCAACTTTTCAAGGTTGCACTCACCAGAGATTAGCTACTACAAACTCGATCATGGAGCAACTTTCCGCCATGAAGCTACAAAAAAACTCAAAAGAAAAAAGAAATTAAGTCAGTGCTTCAGCATAGCTAGAGACATACGCCTGGTACCATTATACGAATGAAAGTATGACTACATATCTATAAACTGAAATAATTGCTTGAATATGTATGATACATATGCTTGCGCCTCTTCACGATATGCCGATATAAAATTGCACGTTCAGGAACCACACCACAAATAATCAATAGGTAAAAAGAGGTAACAACGTTATGTAACAAATTTACATTAATGAATAAATGGATTACAAGTAAATTGATGGATGCCTAAATAAATGAATATACGAGTGTATAATTGATTTCATGGCAATAATAACAAATATTTTTAATATAGTTTCAGTTATAAATTGAAAGACTAAAGTGAATATATTTCCTCTATTTCGGTTACGAATTATTTCCAATGGCTTTTGTTTCGGACATTATATTAATACGATTTCGAAAAATTCTTGAGTGCAAGGTGTGCATAGATAAGGTTTCCGTAGCAACATTGCGATTTGTGTAGAATTCTTAACTTTATTCTTCTAATTATTTTAGTCATTAGACTGACACCATGCTGGTTTGACTGGTTTTGTCGAAAAGATCGATTCTAGTTACAAATAATCAGTACTATCAAATTTGGCAAATCACTAGGTTACAGGTTTGGAAACATATGAACACAACAAACTCGTATACAATGATCATCCACACAGATCCACTGTACAAAAAGTTCCTGGTCAACAAAATGTCTTTTGCCAAATGTTCCACACACTGGAAATGAACCTGAAACGACGTTGTCATAAACAGAGAAAATACATGTAAAAAATAAATGTTTGTACGAGTGCGTGCTGAAAAATTCCTGGCTTTTGGTAAAAGCAAACACAGGAGGATCAGTTAATTGTGGTTTAATGCAACATATTCACTTCTCAGATTCACACACTTATTGCAGCGACACTTCATTTTTTCTAATACCTGTAAAAGAAGGTTGAGATTCCAACCAGGCCTTTCGCGATACTGTTAAAGCGAGGAACTCTTCAGCATCCCCTAGTAGTTCATTTATCCAGTTAACCTTAATGCACTTACACCTATCGTAAAATGACTTTTGCATTTACCTGTGTAAAACAACTTCTTTCAAAACATACGTGCAGTAGTTTATTCTACGAGGCTATCGATAAAATTTTATATTCCATTTGTCTAAATTTTGTTAATAATTCAAACTTCATTTGGATTCTGACCAGAAGTTCTTCATGGTATTGAGCCAAAATTCTTTTGCGTAAAACTGTACGAGCTCCAATTCTATCAGCAAAGATGAGGGTGTCATCAAAAATAAAAAAAACCTGTTTATTCATTGATAAAGCTGCTGTAGATCTCTTGAAGAACATAATGTCCACGGCGTGTCAATCTCTACAATCTCAGTGAAAAATCATAATTAGATTTCTATAAATTCTGGTATATGCACCAACAACAGCTGCTGGATATTCATTAGAAAGAGATATATTGGGACACCTAGGATTAAATCCGATCCTCTATGATTAAAAGTACAAATTACGCACTTAGTGGTCAGTACAAGATCATGAGTTTTGGCAGCGACGCTGAGTGTCATCATGAAGTGAGCATCAGTATTCGGATTTCTTTTGAACACAATATGTGTGTGTACGTGTGTATGTGTGCATGTGTGTGTATGTTTGTATGTATCTATCTATGTGTATATATATATATATATATATCATATTCTATTCTACTCTAGGCACAACGCCCGAAATTTTGGGGGTGCTTGGTGTTGGCGATGTTATGTCTCCCACACGGCCCCAGGCTCAACACGGAGGCCTACATCAAGTGTCTGGAGGAGATAGTGTTATCCTGGGTCAAGTGAGTGGAAAGTCGTATTCTGGCAACAGGACTCTGCACCATGCCACACAAGCAGGACAACACAATCATGGCTGTCAGGCAATTTCTGCGACCACATCACCCCTAACCACTGGCCACCCAAGTCGCCAGACTGCAACCCTTTCATTATTATGTGTGGGGCGCAGTTAAGCGAGAAACCAACAAAATTCCTTGTAACACCAAAGATGAATTGAAGGCAAGGACTATAGCAACAAGGAATCCGTCCATAAGAGTTACAGCAGATTCCGACGTCGTCTGGAGTCTGTGGTTGAAGCCAATGACAATTTTATTGAAGTAATTTACACTTTAGTATTTCAAGATATTTTTATGTAATTTTGGTAAATATATCTGATAAAATGAGATGTCAGTGTTACTTTCATTTTTGCATAATTTAGACGGCACTATATTTACCCCACCTTCTGTGTGTGTGTGTGTATGTAAATGTCGAAGAAAAGGAATAGTGCTCAACACCGCATTGGCGGGTTAAATTTCCTTATTTGTGTATTAAGGCTAAAATCGTTTTCATGTTTGGAAATATATCAATATCTTAACAATTTTTCAATTTGATCATATGGACGAATGATGTTCGTCACCATTTTGGATGAAAACACAAACACGGAGACGAACACCATTGCTTCGTGTGAGCAATGTATATATGTTTTGTCTATATACATAAGAGTGTGAATGCAAGTGCATATGAATATATAGGTATCCGTATCTGGGTGGGTCTGTATGAATCTTTGGATATATTTATATACCTGTGTATGGGTGTATACCCGTGAGCCTGTATATGTGTGTGCGTACATATAAGTATATATATATATATATATATATTATATATATATATATATATATATATGTATGTATGTATGTATATATGTGTTATATATATATACATATACATACATATATACATATATACATATACACACACACATATATATATATATATACATGTTTATGTATATACACACATATGTGTGTGTATGTGTCTATATGTATATGTATACTTATGTATACAGTATATATATATATATATATATATATAGAGAGAGAGAGACAGAGAGACAGAGAGAGGGAGAGATTTGTGTATCTGTGTTTGTACTCCGCCACCATCGCTTGACAACCAATGTCGGTGTGTTTACTTTTCCGTAACAGCGATTCGAGTTAGGAGACGCAGAGAATAAGTCCTAGGCTTACAAAGAATAAGTCCTTGGGTCGATTTGTTCGACTGAAGGTGGTGCTGCAGCATGGTCTCAGTAAAATGGCTAAATCAAGTAAAAGAATAACAGAATATACATATATATGTTAAGTATATGATTATAAATATAAAATTGTAATTAAGGGCGCCGGAGGGCCAACGCCAATACTTTCGTAATATCAAATGTCTACAAGCCACTCTAACGTTTGTTCTCTATTGTTATAACAGAAGGCTGAAGGAAGAGGAATGGACAGTCGACATCTGACATCTATTTCTAGTGTATTGGCGTTAGCCCTCCGGCGCCCTTAATTACAATTATATATTTATAATTATATACTTACACACAATACCCCCCACGCACATACACATATTTATATCCACATATATACCTGGATATATATTTTTCTCACTCTCGGTTCACGTTAATACGTACATATATACAAGCACATATACAAACATGAATTAGAACATGTGTGTACGTATGTATTATGTACTTATATAGGTGTCTGTATGAATGTACAGATATACCAACACGATCGTTAGAGTGTGTTTCTGTGTCTGTGTGTAAGGATTCATATATATGTATGTGTGTGTGTGTGTGTGTGTGTGCGTGTGTGTGCGTGGTTATGGAAGTATAGATGCATGGGTTTATATCCCTACATAGATATGTTGTTAGTCTCTCTGTCTCTGTGCGTATGTGAGTGTATCTGTAAGTATCTGTACGTGTGTGGGGGGGTTTTTGCGTGTGGAAGTGTTTGTGTGTGTGTGAGTGGTGTTTGTGTGTGTGTGAATGTGTGTGTGTTGTGCGCGCGTTTTGTGCGTGGGCTGTCGCAGAGTAATGTCGCTTCTGTGTGGTCAAATACATCGAATTCCATCGGACGAATCTTGGTAACAATGGCGCTGCCAGGACAGTTTAACACACCTCCATCTTCTTCTTCTTCTTCTTCTTCTTCTTCTTCTTCTTCTTCTTCTTCTTCTTCTTCTTCTTCTCTTATCTTCTTCTTCTTCTTCCATTCTTCTTCTTCTCCTCATTCTTGTTCTTCTT
>NC_043001.1:79017765-79042765 GCF_006345805.1 Octopus sinensis | reverse complement strand
TGTATATCTATCTATCTATCTATATATATATCTATATATATATATATATATATATATATATATGTATTATATATATATATATATTTATCTATCTATCTATCTATTTATATATCTATATATGTATGTATATATGTATATATATATATATGTGTTGTATATATATATATGTGTGTATATACATACATTTGCATTTGTATTTGCAAATATACACGCATGTACATGTGAAAACACACGCACACACACACATATGTTTATCATATGTGTTTGTATGCGAATTTATATATCTGTCCATGTGGCATTTGCTTGAATATATATATATGTGTGTTGTGTGTGTGTGTTGTGTGTGTGTGTGTGTGTGTGTATATGTATGTATGCTTGTATGTATATATACTCTCAAATACACAAACACCTATTTCCATTTCGTGTCATGCAATAAATACATGAAACGAGAAATTACTACTACTACTGATGATGATAATAATAATAATAATAATAATAATAATAATAATAATAATATAATAATAATAATAATAATAATAATAATAATAATAATAATAATAATAATAATAATAATAATAATAGCATCAACAATAAGCAATAACAACAGCAACACTTCACCTATCTGCTAGGTACTTAAACTGACACGAAATCATAAATGATTGAATCCTGCTGTTGGTCTGCCAATAATCTCCTCCTCATCTAAGGGAAATCTAGATAAAAACAAAAGACAAGGTGAGAAAATTACAGCTGCCGGACCGTTGACAAAGCATATTAATGCATGCAATATTCACGACGATGACAAATTATCAGGCATCGACAAACCAAAACGGTGTGGATATTTTCATGAGAAAAACTTATTTCATACTATAATAACATAAAACAAAATGAAAGAAGTAGAGTAAAGGAAATCTATTGGAGGTTTGCTCACAATCTAAGAAGGGTGTGCTGGCATTACTCTTCGTACGTACGTATGTGTGCACGTACATACATATGTACACAACACATACAACATATATATATATGTATGTATTTATATTTGTATGTATATATGCGTATATATATATATATATATGTATGTATAAATATACATATATATGCGTACATATATGTACATATAAATATGTATATGTACATATTTATATATACATATATCTACAAACACATAGGTACATATATGTACATATATACCTATATATGCGTACATATATATGCACATATATATATATATATATGTATGTATGTATAAACACATATATGCATGTTAGACACATATATGGAGAGACAAGTATATACGTACGTAAGTACTATGACATACGAAGTGACCTGCTGAACGTATTCAAGGAGCTTAAGATGGATTTAGTTCTTTCGGTCTGTGTAATTGTATATGTATATGTAAATTTGCAATGCCAGTGAGTGGACAAGCGAAAGAATGAGATACTCCATACATCCATACATTTAGTAAGCGCATGTATGTGTGTATGTGTTATATTATATATATATATATATATATATATATATATATATATATATATAGAGAGAGAGAGAGAGAGAGAGAGAGAGAGAGTGAGAGAGAGATATTAATTTATATATATATTCATACACACACTCAGGCCACACACACACACACACACACATATATATATACATACATATATATGCATGTATACATATGCATAGACATAAATATACCATGGTGAGGATTAAGGAGCAAATGTGCTGATGTATGTAAAGCTGTGCGTGTAGGTAATATTCTCCAATAGTTGCTGTAAGGTTGTCCTTTTCTTTAACTGCTGCAGAATGGCTGTGAGTGAACCCTGTGTTGAATATCGGAATTTGAGGAACGACATTTTTTGTGAATATCTGCATTTCAAGAAATACATCATGTCGGAATTTAAAAGTAGGTCACCGGACACTTACTCAAACATTGACATCTGGTTTACGTGTGCTTGACATAGAATTATTGCAACGTTGGTTCTCTCCCTTGTAGTTAACTGTTTTATTTTCTTTTTCAAAAACGTTTCTTGTTTAAACGTTATTATCCCCAGCGACAACTGACAAACGGTCTAGTTTTCAGCTTGATAAATGGCGGAATAAATTATTACTTCGGCCGGGAACCCCTGGGTAACTGTAATTACAAGATACGTAGTTTGTTTTTTTAAGATTATTTTTTACTCTCGTAGTTGATCGACTGCTTTTCTCGATATATTCTGAGCATTACCTCATAATATATATCGGCTACTCCTTGAATTTCTCCGACAAACAGTAACTCATCGAAGGTACCCATTTCTCTCTTAGCCCATCTGCGAAGTACTCGTCCTCGGTAATGTCACTGATCAACACTTTATTTCTCATTTTTCATAATTTGGTTTCATCGATGTGAAAATCAAAAGTTTTACAATCCACAAAATTGTGAACATGAAACATTTCCTGCGCGCGGAATTCCAAACACCTTCGATCCCTTACTTATCTCCAAACGACCAAACACTCTGTCATCTCTGTACTCTTACTCATTTGTTTTACTTCTTTACCATCATTGTCTACCTTACATACATATATACATACATATGCTACACAATACTGCCATCTTCACGACCCTCTGGCGCTTTAAGCCATGGCAGGATACGTAATGTCCGATTGTCGAATCAGAAACATGTCGTCGGGAAAGTGAAATCAGTTAAAAGCAAAAGAATTAATAAGACCTCACATCAACAGCTGGGGAATATTACCTACTCATTACAACCTTAACAGTTTCACATACAGCAGCACATTTGCTGCAAATTCCTCATTCACTTTCCCTCACACTTAACTCCTCCTTTCTCTCTTCCTCACTTCTCTCTCTCTATCTCTCCCTCCCTCTCTCTCTCTCTCTCTCTCTGAGGATTGTCCGAGCTTTGTAAATACTCTTCACTGTTACACATTCTTAAGAAGTCAGTATCCCTGACCCACTTCCAAATACCATCGCTTTCATTGCTATTGAAAATGCCAAAGGCAAGCATCCCGGTGACTATATCTTCCAACTTGAATCTCTGTTCTAGTCTAATATCTGCAACAAATCTTGATTTGTCTATTAGTGTCTGCGTAGAATAGTATATTTCATGTTTTCCACATTTCCTAAACAACTCTGAAACAGCTGTTGAACTTTAATGGAAAGTATCGTAAGAGGTGAATGTAATTTTATTGCCACACCTGAAATAAATTTACTGCATTTTGTTCTTAGTTATTAGATTTAGTTCATGTCTCTCATCTTTGAAAAATAATTTCTTCCCTTCATCTCGCCCTTCAAGAGAACCTGAAAATAGTCACGGTCTATGTCATTCGTCGTCTGCTTAAGCCAGTTTAATAAAATCAAAAGGTGTCAAATTAGTAAGCTTATTCATGGACTGAAAAAAATTTTGTCAACAACTGGTTTACTAATAATTAGTAACTGACCACCAACATTATATTGTTATATTCTCTACTTAATGTTATCATCCAATTAGTGGACCCGTCCAAAAGTGATTTCCATAGCAGTTGATATCTCACAACTGCTTTGCATATTGTTACGCTCCGAAATCAGGCCCAATTTAGCAGATATTTGATCAGAATTGTACCCTGCCGTGTGTGAATAGAAGTTGGGGTTACACTGCACAACCCATTCTTAAGACAGCTGTGACTGACTTCATAGATATAGCTATTACTTCTAGCAGGTCTACCGAACTTGTTGAGATTGCTGCTATTATTTAGGTGGCTTTCGAAACAAGGTTTGATTTATGGATGTTGGTGTTGCCAAGAAGAATGTATAGCTTAGAATTTACCATCTAATTTTCTCTCGTTGTCTCTCTTCCCTATACAATAACAAACTGCCGACAAGGTCAGTCATTTATCAATTAGCGAACGAAGACAATTACGTAATATATCTCTTTCTGTTTGGAATACACAGCGTCTTTGCAAAATAGTTAAGTGCTTTAGCTAACACAATATTGATATCTAACATTGGCGCAGCGTCACGTATTCGGTGAAGAGAATAACACATTTCGGCATAAATTATTTGGCGCCGCTTGTTGGCGCCGCTAATCCCACTCTGACATATTTGATGTCAAACAGTTTGTTTCTCGCGATCTCTTCCTCCTTACCGCCTCTCGCTCACTCCTGTATGTCTGTCTACCTTCTCTCTGTCTCTCTGTCTCTCTCTTTCTCTCCTTCTCTATCTATCTATCTATCTATCTATCTATCTATCTATCTATCTATCTATCTATCTATCTATCTATCTATGTATCTATCTATGTATCTATCTATCTATCTATCTATCTATCTATCTATCTATCTATCTCTATCTATCTTCTATCTATCTATCTATGTAACTATCTATCTATCTATCTATCTATCTATCTATCTATCTATTATCTATCTATCTATATATCTATCTATATATCTATCTATCTATCTATCTGTCCATCTATCTAGCCCTCTCTATTTGTATGTGTATATTTCTACGCGCGCCTGTGTGCATTTTGCCAAAGCACGCTGAATGTCCAGTCAGGTGTACAAAATCATCTGAGTCCGAACAGCTGCCAAATAATCACTTTCCGTTTGAAGAAGCATTCAGTTGGTTCCATCAACCGCAGTACTTAACTAGCACCTATTTTATCTATTCCAAGCTCAAGTAAAACAGACTGAAACTTAGGAGATTGCAACACATATTCTTTGTCGGTCGGCTGAATATGACTGCTGCTTGTGTGTTTATGTCTCGGTAAACTAGCAGTTCACCAAAAGAGACCGATAGAATAAATACTAAGCTTTTTAAAAAAATCAGTACTACAAATCTCTTCAAGGCGGCGCCCCAGCATAGCCGCATTAATCTAATTACTGAAACAAATAAAAAGTACAATAAAAACATATTTTTTCTATTAAATCGAACATTTTTATCTTATTCTTTCATTAGAATTTCTGCTGCTTATTCCGTGATATCCAGCTGAAACTGACGCAATGTGCAAGAATTTCAACTGCTCCAAGACTTTATAAAGCGACGTCAGAATACGAAGATATACAATTCTTAGTATGGGAGATGTTCGTCCATATCTATATACACTAATCTTGTTTGTCCTCTCTGTGTTTAGCCCCTTGTGGGTAGTAAAGAAATATATATACACTAATCTTTCTATTTTTCTCTCACTCTTTCTCTCTCCGTCCTTCTTGTTCTATCTCTCTCTCTCTCTTTCTCTATCACTCTCTTTCTCTCTTCTTCACTCTGCTGCTGCCTTTCTCCCTCCCCTTTTGTCTGTCTGTATGAAATGTTTGTTCTTATCCATAAACATTAATTTACTTCTCTCTTTCTGTTTCTGTCTTCCTATTTCTCTCTCTCTCTCTTTCACTTTACTGCTGTCTTTCTACCTCTCGTTCTCCCTGTCCCCTTCTGTCTATGTCTATGTTATTCTCTCTATTTTTCTGCCTCTGTCCTTCTCACTCTTCCTCCCTCTCTGTCAGTTCTCTCTCTCTCTCTCTCTCTCTCTCTTTCCTTTTCTCTCAATTATTCTCTGTATATATATACATGCGTTTGCGTGTGTGTCTGTGCGTCTGTACATGTGTTCATTTTCTGAACCATTCATGTGTGCATCTGTCTGCGTTTGTCTCTATGTGCGTACGGACGTGCGTGTGTGTGTGTGTTTAGGCGCGCGGTAGTACGTGTGTGTGTATGTGCATGTATGTGTAAGACATTTATAGAATGAAAAAGTATCCTCTGAGAATGGTCGTCAATGTTTTTTCACTTTCTCGATCAAATGAACAAAAAAAATCAGCAAATAAAGGTCTACCTACCCGCTTTAATGTTGTGTACACCTTATAATACAACTCACTGACAGGAGCCACGTGACACAGCAAGGCGAGACTGGCCCTATGAAGTATAGGTTCAATATCTGATGGGATTCTATGCCGTTTTCTTTTATCCAATTTATTTCAAATGTCAGAGGTTGACCCGATGAAAAGAAACTTGGGACTTCTCCAGGTATCCTCATAGTGAGATGTATCTGAGGTCGTATTATTGCGAGGTGAACTTGTTAACCGGTCCGACAGAGCAATTTCATATATATATATATATATATATATATATATATATATATATATATATATATATATATATATATATATATATATATATATATATATATATAGCAGAGCTTAGATAAGTGACAACGCATGAAACTTTCAGACTTTAAGCTGCTCTGTTACTTCTGCTAAGTATTAATGAAAGAATATATATACCCGTATTTTGGACCACATTTTTCCAGTTTGCATGGACACACCTATCCGGTATATATATATATATATATATATATATATATATATATATGTGTGTGTGTGTGTGTGTGTGTGTGTGGGTGTGTGTGTGTGTGTACACATATATGTGTGTGTGTGTGTTGGAGCGGACGTGTGTGTGTGAATGCGTGGACGTTGATGGTTAGAGAGTTACACTTAGGATCACAACATCATGAATGTTTGCATAAAAAGACGGTACAATATCCCATCCAAAATTCAAAGTATTTCATAAAATAAAATTGTTTCAATAAGCATATGGCTGACAGAAAACATTTAAATCAAATTATCCGCCGACACTTACCCCCACGGTTTCAAGACAACACAGGAACCTGGAAAAATCCATTCGTTGCAGTGACCATGTGAACATCTTCGAACACCTCTTTGGCCTTCGCCACCAACACAGAGAACGGTTAGTGTTTTTCTTAACTGCCCCTGACAGGCATTCATCCAAGGGATTATAATTGAGGCAGTTAGGAGGCCAGATATTAGCATTCGTAGAATCGTAGAAATTCTCCGACAACTACTTCAGACTCTTTCTAGAGGTATCGCAAGGAGCCAAACGCTTTTGACGCATATATGGCGTTCGTGTAGCAATCAACTTCAGCCAGTGATTGACTGTAGTCTTCAACAGCTTCATATAGCCATGTGAATTGAGCCTAAGGATATGCTGAAAGAAGTGACTATGTATTGGATGGTGTCGACGGAGTTAGAACGCCTAATGTTCTCTTTCATGTTGCTACAACATCGTAGTCACCGTCGAAGCTGTCCACGGCATATCTTACAGCATTCACAGGGCACACATAGCTTTGATCAGAAGTCATAATGTCGACATGTGATACTCGGTGCGAATAAACATCATGCAGATGACATTTTTCCAATATTCAAATGGCTTCACGTCCATGTGCGCTAATTTATTTTCCTCAACTAGAAATTAAATGTTTATTCTCCCTAAAGCTGTTGATTATTTACCTATGCCATTCCGTCGGATACGATGGCGAGGGTTCCAGTTGATCCGATCAACGGAAAAGCCTGCTCGTGAAATTAACATGCAAGTGACTGATCACTCCACAGGCACGTGTACCCTTAACGTAGTTCTCGGGGAGATTCAGCGTGAAACAGAGTGGGACGAGGCTGACACTTTAAAATACAGGTACAACAGAAACGAGAAGACAGAGTAAGAGAAAATTGTGGTGAAAGAGTATAGCAGGGTTCGCCACCCACTTGCCGGAGCCTCGTAGAGTTTTAGGTGTTTTCGCTCAATAAACACTCAAAACGTCCGGTCTAGGAATCGAAACTGCGACCTTACATCCGCAAATCCGCTGCCCAAATCACTGGGCCATTGCCCCTCCACATTTATCTCTACATAAAGCTGTTTCTGTAACAAAGGAGATATAAATATCAATTTTATTCGGAACATACACACACTCTTTCATTCTCTCTCGATATATATAATCAGAAACATTTTGTAAAATATATTATATATTATATATATATATTCAATACAAAAATGGGACAAGAACGCAAAACATCCAGACAATTAGGTGAAACAAAAAAGGGACAACAAAATATCCAGACACAGACGATACAAGGAAAACAAGGATCATTGGGAGTGTTTGTGTGTGTGTGTGTGTGTGTGCATGTATATGTGTGTATGTGTGCGTGCGCGCGCGCGCGCGTGTGTGTGTATGTGTACTTTTATTTCGTTTATTTCCTTACTTGTTTCAGTCATTTGACTGCAGCTCCGCCTTTAGTCGAACAAATCTAGCTCAGTACTTATTCTTTGTAAGCCTAGTACTTATTCTATTGGTTTCTTTGGCCGAACCGCTAAGTTACGGGTACATAAACTCACCAGCATTGACGTCAAACGTTGTTGGTGTGACAAACACAGATTCATAAGCACGATGGGCTTCTTTCAGTTTCCGTCTACCAAATCCACCCACAAGACTTTGGTCGGCCCGAGGTTATAGTAGAAGTCACCTGTGGTTTGGAAGCAAGCTTCTTACCACACAGCCATGCCTGCACGTGGAACAATATATGCGTCTGTATGCATATATCAGGGTTGTGTTGTCCTCTTTTCTAAAGCTGAACAGACTGGAATAGCATGAAAGGAAGTTTGCTCAAGAACATAACGGAAACTCCATCGGGGGTGAAACACCCTAAAAATTAGGCAACGCGCCTTCATGGATTTGGGATGACCTGCAGCTAAAATACTGCCATCAACAAGAAAAACAACATCAGCAACAACAACGACAACAACAACATCAACATCAATAACACTAGGTTATTTCAATTCTATAGTCCGCAGAGTGAACTCAGAAATTAAATCACGTTCATAGGTGTCTTGTGTGCCAAATCGACATTAAACGTTACAACTGTCACTGTGTTGAATCATTCACTGCCAAAATTCCGTTGAACGTAAGAATCATGTGGAATGACATCCTCTAACTATGGCGACTGCTCCTAAATAAGTCATACATATGTACACGCTGTCAGACACACATGCAATGATATAAAACACTGCCAAGTAATCATACAACTGCCCATGTATGTATGTGTGTGTGTAGCACACAAACTCACACATACACATATACACACACATACACACACGCCCATATATACATATGTGTATATATATTATATGTGTTTATATATAATTGTTTGTATATATATATACATACACATACATACATATATACATATGTATATATATATATATATGCATACATATACGTATATACATATTTGTGTATATATATATATATATATATATATATATATATACATATACATACATACATGCACACACATACATATATATATGTGTGTGTGTATACATGTATACAAGTATACAAACATGCGGGTAAAATGCGTGTTTGCGTATTTGGGAGTTTGTGTCTGTATCTCTGTGTATTCATGTATACACTTATATTCATAAATACGTTCTTACAATACATACATGCACGCATGCGTGTACATATATTTATAAGTATATGCTTGCGTCTCTTTACGTGTGTCGTTGTGTAACTGTTTCTCTGCGTCTTTTTATGTGATGCGCGTGTATAAATTAATTTCGTAGATTAGGTATGTAAACATTCAAATGCTAGGCGGACGTGTTGCATGTGTATATAAGTACACAATATATGTCACCACATATACGCACTATTTATAATGTTACATATACAGCTTTACTCAGGTATACACATACATAAGACAGATATTTAGTAATAATACCGTTATACCATAATACAGGCTTCTATACGCAGCTACACAGACATACGCACACATGCAGACACATACATGCATACACAAACATACACAACACACACACGCAAGTATGTACATACATTACATGCACATAAAAGCACACACAAATGGACACCTACATACAGATACACGTGTGCACAAACATGTACCTATGTACTCAGAGACATACGAAATGCTCTACACAGTGTTATTTCCTCGAAATAGCAGTCAAATATCCTTCAGCTAGTAACCCAAAGTATTTGCAAATCAATGATATATTTGAAAATTTTCGACATAGTTATACTGTACTTAGAAAATGTTTTAAGTTGCTATCACAATTAGAAAGCTTTTCGCTATCGACCTCCTTGATCAGCACTCAATTCCGTTAATCTAGAGTTGATCGCTCATCTTTTTACTTGGAGTTAGGGGAAGGTCTCTGTGCAATCCACCTATTTTCTAGAAATAACACCATAATATTCTTCTGCTAGCAACCCACTGTCCTTGAAAATGAAGGATATATTGAAGCATTTCAACGTATCATTCAACCATTGTAGTGGTTGAGTATATACTTAAGTTCACCATTTCGTCAAGCGCAGCAGCTTCCAAGCTTCACCAGTAATTCAGTTCTCAACTAAATTGCAAACTGTTAACAGTTTTAAAGAGCACACCTTCTCAGCTACACTTCGGTATAAATCGTTTGAGTTTTGATTCAGTAGGAAAAAGTTACATCAAAATATCTGCGACCTCAAGTGGGAGGCAGTAAGGCACCTATTCACCATAAATTATCATAAACATTTTAATTTTAAATTAAAAGTATACCTTTCTTAGGCTTAAATGATACAAAAAGGCATGAGCAATTCAGAATCACTAGTTGCATTGAAAAAATTTTGTAGAAGAGTTATGAGGTAAAATGTTACGAAATTTCATGTCAGTAAGTAAGGGAGTAACGCTTCAGCTATAAGAATAAAGAATATATTTCTAAAATCATTGCTTAATTTCCAAGGTGGCGAGCAGGCAGAAACGTTAACGCGCCGGGTGAAATGCTGAACGGTATTTCGTCTGTCTTTACATTTTTGAGTTAAAATTTCGTCAAGGTCGACCTTGACGTACAGATTATTTAATTAATTATTTTTAACTAAACATTTTCAAACTTCCGATACTGGTAGAATATGTCACATGGAACAGGGTTTATTCGTAACGTTTCTGGCAAAATTTTGTATTTTAGAAGCTGTATTTCGTCTGTCTCACGTTCTGAGTTCAAATTCCGCCGAGGTTGACTTTACTCTCATCCATTTCGGATCTATACAATTAGACGTACTGATTATTTAATTAATTTATCTTAACTAAACACTTTCAAACTTCCGATGCTGGTAGAATGTGTCACATAGAACAGGGTTTACTCTTAACGTTTTAGACAAAACTTTGTATTTCAGAAGTTATTTTGTCAGAAGTTACAGTGACAATTCGTGTTTGATAAATGCCAATACACGAAACACTCAGCTTTTCACTTATTCTCTAACTTCTGCCAATGACATATATATATATATATATATATATATATATGTGTGTGTGTGTGTGTGTGTGTGTGTGTGTGTGTGTACCGTTGGCGATTTTTTTCACTCTGTCTTCCCATCTCTGGATCTTTCCTTCTCCAATGTTTCCGACGAAGAGCTCCGCTCGAAACGTTAAACCCTCCTTCTTTCTTTCTTTCCTGAGCGTCCAATAATACTATATTTGTTCCACGTCCTCGCGTTGTTGTGTTTTTTCCTGCTTTCTTGTTTGGATTAACTTCATATATATATATATTTTGTTTTTTCTTTTAACAATTGAGGATAAAATCTTTAAAAGAAATTATCAGTAGTCAGCGTGAAAAACCTCGTAAGAGAAAAAATCCGTAAATTCTTCCTCTTTGAAAATATTCATTTATATTATATTGAGGGTACTACTATTCGTAGATACCAACACGCTAAGAGGGACCAATGCGGTCAAAACTACTAAAAATAAACAAAATTTTACCGAATGCAAAACTTCAAAACACATCATTTTAAAAAAGAATTCAGTTACTGAATTCTTTTTCAAAATGATGTGTTTTGAAGTTTTGCATTCGGTAAAATTTTGTTTATTTTTAGTAGTTTTGACCGCATTGGTCCCTCTTAGCGTGTTGGTATCTACGAATAGTAGTACCCTCAATATAATATAAAATATATATATATATATTATATATATATATATATATATATATATTATATATATATATATATATATATATATATATATATATACATATTACATATATGTGTAAAGGAATCTCATCACGCAATCGAACCAACGAAAGAGCCCCTTCCTAGTCGCTCGACACGCTAAGAATAGCAGGCAAAGTATCTTCCTACCTAAATCACACGCCCAGTGTATGCAATGTCCTAGATTATCCCTAAAAAGACAGTTTACTGAAGGCTGGAATGTCTTTGATGATACGGTTGCAGCGTCAGGGTTTATTTGAGGCTAAATAACAACATTAAGGTCAAGATCTATATTAACATCCGAACGATTTCACTAAGAAAAATAAATCTTGATTTTTTTTTGCGTGGAATCAAGTACCCTGACATCTTAATATGCTGCAAATCCCTTATTTTGGTTCGGAAAAAATGAGGTGGGGTGTTTCCCCTCATCCCAGAATCGTTGGAAATTTTCTTTTTCGTTGAATGAATTCCCGTGACCTCCCAATACTGCAAACTTAGGTTACTTAAGGTGAGCCTACCAGCTGATGGTTTTGGGCTCTTGTTGTTTGTAACATTTGGTGAGCCATGATGCAACCAACTACACGATAGAAGTCCCTGTCTTTAATTTGGTGTGGATGGGTAATATCAAATAATTCAATCAAAGCGTATACTTAAATTAAACGCGAACATTTGAAATATTATCATCACTTACAGGGAAACATTGAAATATTATCTTTCAGTATTTTATAAGGTAGAATCTTAAATTATAAAAGGGTAAATTATTGATTATCTTATAACAGCAATGCCCAGAAAAATCATGGATTACATGGAAAATGCGAGCAGGAAAAGTCATATTCTTTAGATTATAAACCTGGAAAAGTACAGGACAAGTTATTACACGTGTAAAAGTAGAGGACACGCTACTACTTCTAGTAAAGTAAAGTAAAGTAAAGAAACGTTTTCTCTTAAAATATTGCTGCTAAATTTAAAATTTGAATATTAAAAATTATTTTATTATAGTTTACAAATAACACTATATTTGTTTTAGTAGAATTTAGCTAATTTACTACCTTAAATACAGGAAAATGACTAATTAAACAAACTTACAAATTTTGTACAATAAATGTAAAAGACAAGAACTGTAAAGAGTGATAAATTAGAAAAACTGGCTTTCTTTGCTGCAATATTTTAAGTAAAAAGTTTCTTATTCTTTGCTAGAAGTAATAGCTTGTCCTATAC
The DNA here is from genome assembly GCF_006345805.1 of Octopus sinensis. Taxonomy (NCBI): domain Eukaryota; kingdom Metazoa; phylum Mollusca; class Cephalopoda; order Octopoda; family Octopodidae; genus Octopus; species Octopus sinensis. The sequence continues at coordinate 79,029,773 of NC_043001.1, read as the reverse complement.
TTTAACAGGTGTAATAACTTGTCCTAAATTTTCCGGGTTTATAATCTTAAGTATATGACTTTTCATGCTCGCATTTTCCCATGTAATATATACTGTACCTGGAAAATATTTGAAGTAGCTGTCACGTTTGGAAAGCCTTAGGCCATCGTTCTCGTTGTTCAGATGAAAATAGCGATCTTCACCACTGTTACTATAGAATCGATAAAGCAGCTAGCAGATCTGTATTGTTAATTAGTACGAGTAATATTGGCAAGAACGAGTCAAATCACAATTGCTAATCTCAACGTATTTACAGAAATGACAGAAAGAAAAGAGAAAAAATAATTATAACAAAAATTTAAGGAAGAAGTGAAATGTAATGAAATGAAGGTAGAAAATAATTAAATAATAAAATGAAGTGAAAATCAGAGAAAGAATATATGAATAAAAAACTAAATGAATAAAAAGATGGAAAAGTAAGAACGACAGAAGGCAAAATGCATAAATAAATCAACAAGATACACAGAAAGATATTGAAGAAGCAAAGGTAGAATAAAGGAAGAGAAATAAATGAATTAATGAAGGAAACTAATGAAAGATATGGAAGGAAAGAAATATCCAAGCAAAACCAAATAAGAAAAGTGTCGCAGGAATAAAATAAATGAAATATATATATTTGGAAGTGAAAATAAAAGACGGTTTGCAATGTCTTCGTGAATAGAATGTGAATTGTATGGTAATGTAAAATGGACCCTCGCCGGTTTCGACGATGCATGTTACAATAGCCGAACACCGAATCCATTACAAGAACTAATGGTGAGCCTCCACGACAGGCATGTTTCCTTAACTTCATTTTCTGGGTCAGTTAGTTTTTATAATGTGTAACGAAAATAAAAATTCGAGTGTGTAGAACAAATAATATACTTGGAAGGTCGTTGTGTAGTAGTAAGTCTGAGAAGGAATCCGGTTAAAACAATATTTATAAAAAAGAAAAATGTCTTCACCTCAAATGTCACTACAACTAAAATTGGGGTTAGTCGACTGTTAGATTATATATTAGCGTCAGAAGGAGAATTAATACCGAGCAGTCAATGATGGACGCTCGACTGCTAGTGATAGCAATGACTCATCTCCCCGCCAAGAATTATATAGAAAAACTAGTGCCAAAACAAGAAAGGTCAACATCACGTAACCTGGTGTTGTTGGTGCCTGGAGAATGGCGAGGATTTATCTCCCCTGCTGCGATATAAATAAGCGTACATTTTGCACCAAAAGCCAATATGAGTGTTTCTCTCATGGTATAGTTTGTTCTAACAGAACAACCGCGTAGTAGTCCTTCACTGTTACATTATCCCAATTGTCCTCTATGGGTCAGAAAACAAGAATGATGTTTATCGATATAAAGAAACTGATAAAAGCCTTTGATGTTGACCTGTTGCAGATTCGGAAGGACAAGCTGGAAACACAGAGTAATAAAAGTTGCAGTACTAGAAAACTGGGCATCCAAGGACACATATTGTCGAGCAGGGAAGTCCACAAGTCTGTCATATTTTGGACGTGCAATGTGTTACGAACCACTGCTTCAGACAACCTTGACAGGAACTGTTCAAAGGAAGAGAGCAAGCGGTTGTCATAGAGTTTGTGGGCTGAAGGTATGAAAATACAGGCTGATTATATGTACGAAATGAAAGAGAGAAGAAACTGTTCCTTAGAAACAACGGGGGCACACTATTGAAAATTCCTATCAGGATGATACTGTGAAGTCCAGTGTTCTAGATTGGCTCGCTCACGGTGCAATTGCCTACATCTTCAGTACATATAAATGTGCCTTACGCAGCTATAACATGTTTAGCTTTTATTTCTAGCAATATATGTACTACAAGCACATACAGTCACAATTAGTGACGACTAAATTTTTATACATATAAATATAAATATATCGATGCATACATACATCATACACACACATATATAAATACATTTATAAAAACTGTATATACATACATACATATATATATATATATATATATATATAATATATATATATATATATATATATATATATATATATATATATACATATATATATATATATATATATATATATATATATATATATACATACATATATATATATATATATATATATATATATATATATATATTATATATATATATATATATATATATATATATACAGTGTTATAAGAGCTCCGAGGATTTCTCGTGGAAATTCCACAAAAATTACGTTCCTCAAGAGAAATGCCGTTTCTCAATCGTCCTTTCCCAATCACAGATGCATTCTCAGCTCACGCCCATTTACATGCACCATGTTCACATTCACATCGAATTTCTAGTACGTGTGTTGGGATAGAGGACTTCCTGTCCTATCGCGATTGTTTTTTCCAGTCAATGATAAGAGGATAATGTCTGTTCTCACTGTTTTCAATACCTTTCAGCAACACAACCTTTTTCGGTAAAACCTTCATAATAATCCTTTCTACTATAGACACAAGGCCTGCAACTTGGAGTGGGGATAGTCGATTACATCACCCCCAGTACTCAACTGTAACTTATTTTATAGACCTCAAAAGGATGAAAAGCAAAGTCGACTACAGCGAAATAGAACCCAACCCTAACGACGGTCGAAATGCCGCTAAGCAAATCCCCAGCGTGCTAGCGATTCGGCCAGCTCACTGCCTTCAAAAGCCATAAAAATAGTAAGAGGCATATACCCTCTAAGCCAAAGGATGACAGCGGAATGATATTCATAAAGGATTCATCAAATAACCAAATCCATTCTGTACTATAGCAGCTGTTCGATATAAATCTATAAGTCAACCATAAACCATAAGTCAGCTATAAATCAACCATCATAGGACAATGGACAAATTCGTACGGAGGTACACAAAGATTGTTACTCTAGACCATAGTTTCTCAAAGTGGGCGCAACCGCCCCTCGAGGGCTTTGAGACGGTCCAGGTGGGCGCTGGTGCCTGAGGGGTTGGTAGAGAAAAAGGAGGCGTTGGGAGGGAGGCAGTGGATTGGGGTACGCTATGAATTTATTATAATAACATTATAGTATTGTATACAAATTATATAATGTTATATTAAATATCAAATGCCATGGGCATGTGGCATAGTGGTTAAGAGTGCGTGCTACTAGCCCCAAGATTCCAAGTCCGATTCCAGGTAGTGACCTGAATAATAATATAATAATAATAATAATAATAATAATAATAATAGTAGTAGTAGTAATAATAATAATAATAATAATAATAATAATAATAGTAATAATAATAATAATAATAATATAATAATAATAATAATAATAATAATAATAATAATAATAACATCGAAAAATACCTTAGGAATGAGAAACCAGGTTGAAAATTTCCCCAAGACACCTGATGAAGATTGGAGGGTATATCAGACGAAACGTGTTAACAACAAACAAGATGAGGACCAAATTTCCGTCAAATGTAAATAATATAAATAATGTAAAAAATGTATCTGTAAAAATAGGGGTGGGGCGTTGTGACCATGAAGAGGGTGGTGGCCCAAAAAGTTTGAAAACCTCAAGCTTGAAAACCTAAACGTACTTCGAGCTTTGCTGACAAACCAGCAATTCTCCCTTCTGGCACTGGCAAACATTGCTGATGTCATTCTTGGGTCCCGGCTCAAAAGAAACAAGCTGTGGTAAAACGCATCTCATAAACGGAACAGCGATCACACCTGTTCAATGTCGAGGATTCAGATTCGATAACGGTCATGGCTTCAGACAATATGGTGTGTATCATCAGCTGCAGTTCTGCATGCAGCAGCTGTGGACATGATATTTATATCTCAACTAGTGGAACGTGTCTCATCCATAAAGTACAAAAGATCAGCTGCTCCAGAGCCCAATACACTACAGTATATGCGTGTAAGTGTGTGTGTGTGTGTATGTGTTTATTTTGAGTGTTTTTGCGTGTATGTATATGCATAAGTGTATAAAACAAGTACGTTCATCAATCGCAATATAGTGTGCATTTCTAGCATGCACTGAAAAACCTCTAATTGTCTTAGAGGATTTCGTTCGCGTGAGCAGACTTATACCAGTCATTGTCATGCAATTTCTTATACTGAGACCTGAAGACAAAATACCATGTGACAGTAAAAGCGGTGGTGTTCATTTGTTGCAAGATGAAGTGAAGGATCTTGCCTGCAACGCCGCCCCTACTCCAAGAATCAAACTTACCGTCTCATGATCATGATGCAAACTCTCTAACCGCTAAGTCACGTTCTTTTACTGTGTGTGTATTTGTGCGTGTGCGTGTGTGCATATTTATGTGTGAGTGTGTGCATAGATGTACGTATGTATGTATGTATTATCTATCTATATGTCTATCTGGCTGTCTGTCTGTCTGTTAGTCTGTTTATCTATCTATATCTGTCTTTCTATCTATTTGTCTATCTATCTATTTATCTATCTATCTAGCTATATTTCTATATGTCTGTCTATCTGTCTGTATGTCTGTCTACATGTCTGTTTGTGTCTATCTATCTATCTGTCTATCTCTCTGTTTAAGTATGAACGTGTGTATGCGTATAAGTAAAGTATGATGAACATCTGAATTTTGTTTGCATGCGTTTCTAGTGTACTAACTCCAAGCGAAACACTTATGTTTGTTCATCCTAAAAGAAAACCCAGAGCTCTGAGGTATGAGAGGATTTCAGGAAAAAGATTTAATGGAATGGATATATACAGATGAACGTTTTTAACTTTACTCAATAGGTTATATCCACGAAGAAGTATTGGAATATAGTATATACAATGAGAAGGTGGATGTAGATGGTTGCTCTGTTTATGAGGCTGTATACTTAACTAGCAGAATAATAGAAAACTGTGTTTGGAAAAGTTAGGAAAGGTTTATATGTGCAGCAATGAAGATAAATCGCGGAATGTATTGAAGTAGTAAAGGATTATAAACAAAGATACCTGAGAAGAGGAAGAACTAGAAACAAATTGAATGCATTTATTTTTTGTTTTTCAGGTAAACAGAATACGCAACTCGAGAAGAAAAATCGGATAAGCTGAAATGTAGAAGAGTAAAGTAAGAAATAAGAACACTGGCTATAGGTGTGCATGAACAAATAATTTTGATACATTTTTTTTTTTAAAGTGAGACAAATGTTTGCCAGGAATTGGATGTCGAATGAATTGTCAACAATGTTATGTGAATAGAGCAAGATGGTAGAAAATAACTACTAAAGTTTACACGAAAGGAATTTTTGTTTCTATTCTTTACCAAAAAACCTACTCTGAAGAACCACAGGGATTGTGATATTCAATGCAGATACACATCGTGTCATCATTTACTCGTTTTGCGATTGAAAATTTCTGTTGTAAGATCATGTGAGATTCCTATTTCGAATCTGATATTGCATGAGAGGCATAATGACGAGATGGGCTCCTAAGAGAAATGGAGGGAAAGAGGGAGAAACAGAAAGAGTGAGAGAGAGAAACTTTAAAAATCATAAATTTTTTAAATGCTATATGACAGATAAAATTGTAGAAACAAAATAATGGAAATTATGTATACAGAATGCAATAGAAGAAATTTCCAGATTTGCTGCTCTCAATAAACGTTCCATCTGTAAAAGCAGAGAATACAGAAGACCAAACTCTAATGGCAACTAAACAAAACGATAAATTATTAGCTACAGGAAAGCACCATTAGAAGGCGCCTCACTTCACTTGGCATTGGGCAATGATGGAACGTTTTTCTGCCTCACCCTGTACTTAGTCATTTTAATAAAGATTTCTCTATGGGATTTCATGCATAATATCTCTGATTTTATAGGGACTTCGGCAACAACACTACAACACATATTCAAGCGGACATATGTTATTCAAATTGAAACACACTGTCCTTAGTTTCAGATATTAAATTTCTGCTCGTTTTTAAGTATCATTACAGGATAAAGGGAGTTGTCTGTAAATTTCAATAATTAAACTCCAGCCAATCAAAGAAGGAATCTTACGTTGACGTACAACTCACAAGAGACAGCTTAGCGAATATCTCTCCGAGAATATCTTATCGCCTCTAAAAAAGAAACAAGTAAGAATAGTCGTTATAAGAACTAACAAGAATTTGAAAATGCGGCTCAAGTTATCTAGCTATAGAGAAAGATGGAATGGTTCCCTTTGGAAATGCGAGGTGATCATCATCGTCCTGCTCAATCTGGATTAAGCTGATTACAAACAAAGCCATGAGATTGATGACATAACAGACATGGAACGTTGTTTTATGGCAAAGGCAATGAACTAGGAACATTTTATACAACAAATTCTATACATCTTCAGATTGAATCAACTGATCGAGTAATTTTATTGATTAATAGGAAAGTAATTATGATGTGATTAAATAAAAGGAGTCAATCATTTCTAGTCGAATCTAGAATGCATGCTTTAATGTCGTTGGTATTTAATTGTTGCTGAAAGATGATCGACCAGAACTATGATCAGACACGTCCTGTCATAACAATCCCTTCGTTTTCTTCGTGATTGCAAATTCTTTCGTTATTTTTTAATTTCTTTTACTTCTTGCAGTCATTTGATCGCGACCAGGCTGGAGCGCCGATTTGGAGGGTCTGTAGTCGAACGAGTCGACCCCAGGACTTATTTTTTAAAAGCCTAGAACATATCTTATATGTCTGTTTTGCCGAACAGCTAACTTGCGGGGACGTAAACACCCAAACACCGGTTGTCATGTGGTACTGGAGGACAAAGACAAGCACAAAGACAAGCACAAAGACGAACACACACACACACACACAGATATATATATATATATATATATATATATATATATATATAATATATATATAATATATATATATAGATATTATATATATATATATACATATACATGACGAGTTTGTTTCAGTTTCCGTCTACCAATTCCACCCACAAGGCCTGGTCAGGCCGGAGCTATGGTAGATTTCACTTGCCCAAGCTGCCACGCAGTGGAACTGAACCTGGAACCATGTTGCTGGGAAGCAAGCTTCTTACAACGCAATCACGCTTGCACCGATATAGAAGTATAAGGAGCACTCCGTCGGTTGCGACGACGAGGATCCCAGCTGATACGATCAACGGAACAGCTTGCTCGTGAAATTAACGTGTAAGTTGCTGAACACTCCACAAACACGTGTACCCTTAATGTAGTTCTCGGGGAGATTCAGCGCGACGCAGACTATGATAAGGCTGGCCCTTTGAAATACAGGTATTATTCATTTTTGCCAGCTGAGTGGACTGGAGCAACGGGAAATAAAGTGTCTTGCCCCAGGACACAACGCACCGCCGGAATTGAACTCACGACCTTGCGATCATGAGCTGAATGCCCATAACCACTAAGCCACGCGCCTTCACATAGAAGTATATAATTCCTATTTATCTTTCCATGTTTAAGACGGTAGCATGTGATTTGAAAGAGATTTGGCTCCTATTTTTTGTAGGCTGGGTAGTCGTGTACAACCACCTCCCCTTTGCTCAATAATAGTAAAATAAGTATTAATAGTAGCAGAGTGGATATGGAGGTGCTATCAGCGTTCTTGCATACAGAATTGAATAGGATCCCACATTGTTTTTTTGTGTTTCTTTTTTAATTCCACACCTACCATAACTGAGCAGAATTATGAAGAAAAGACGTCCAAGACAAACAGTTTGATTGATATAATGGAGGAACTATGTTATTCAATTTTTACTTCAATTGTAATCGAGCGTCTGAAATTTGATCGAGACTTTGCCGCCATATTAGCATATCAAATACTTAGGGAATCTACGCTGTTAGTGTTCGGGTCCGAATTGAACTTCACGGGAAAAGCACATAAAATCTGCATTTCAAGATAACGTAACATTCTACAACTTTCAATATGTCTCCTTTCAGCTGTGAATAATCCATCAATGGTTTATCAGAATATACACATTTGGAGGCTTTCTGAAGCGCCGAAGATGGGATACGTAAAACAGCAAATACTTTTTTTTTGTTGCTGTTCTTTTGTCTAATAATCCATTAAATCGGCTTCCAGTCACTCAGTGTAAATGCTAAGAAATATTTTCTTAGTCCTGTAAATCTAATAGTGAAGATATCACTGTTTTATGCAGAATAATTTCAGGATTCATTACAGAAGTTTCAGAAGAAAGATTCTCAATAATAAGGCAAGGCAAATATATTCGGTTAACTCTATAGGCAATTTCATGTGACTCATGTAACTAAGAATATATTTTCAGATGTATTTACATGATTTCTGCATACTTTCTTTGAAACTTTAGAGAATTAATGGCTTCGAATACGAGCTGGTAAGATTAAGGAAAACTTAGAAATTTAAACGATACTTTGGTCGCGGCAAACAAACGTTTACGTGGTGCACGTCGCATGTAACATGACTCGTCATTAAGCTGGCTGCGCTACTAAAAATAATGTAATGTAAGTTTCGTTAGGCGTGCTATTCAGAAAATCCTGCGAGTCGCACATTGCTCACGGGTGGTGGTCTGGTCATGACAGGTTTAGTCGATGAACTTTTACTAAATATTTTATTGCTATATTTATGACTTCGTCTTGATGAATGAAATGTTGATGTTTATTAGAACTGTTATACCTCAGAATAAAACAATGAGCTGCCAGAAATGTTAGCACGCCGGACAAAATACTTACTGACATTTCTTTTTTGTTTTACGTTCCGGATTAAAGTTTTGTCAAGCTCTACTTGAAATTTCATCCTTTCGTATTTGATAAAGATCCACCTGATTGCGTCCATCGATACGATCATTTCTTACTCTCCTCCAAAATTTCATATTTTTGCTCATAAAAGAAAGAATTACAATATATCATAATAAGGCAACGAGATGGCAGCATCTTCAGTGCACCGACCAAAAGGCTTAGCGGCATTCCTTCAAATTGATTACACTCAGAGATCAAATCCTGCTAAGATCAATTCAACCTTTCATCCTTTTTGGGACGATGTAATCGACTAACAACGCCACCTATAAGCGCTGACCTTGTAATAAAATTTTAAAGCATTATTATTTCTTAGACCATAAATGGACATAACTATACGCTACAAAATATTTACTAAATTCGTTTTAGTTCCATTCTTAACTGCTAAATAAATGAATATATCAATTATATCAATACCGATATATATATATATATATTATATATATATATATAATATAATATATATATATATATATATATATATATTATTGGTCTCAGATTTTAGCCAAAGGCCAGGAGTTTCGGAGGAGGGTTAAGTCGATTACATCAACGCTACTGCTCTACTGGTACATATTTTATCGAACCCGAAATGATGAAAGGCAAAGTTGATCTCGACCGAATTCATACTCAGAACTTAAGGACGGACGAAACGACGATAAGCATTTTACCCGGTATGCTAACGAATCTGCCAACTGGCCGATTTAATATCCGCTATTATAACAAGAAGACAAACTGCTTGTGAAGGAAATGAAATGTCCACCGAAAAGTAGTATACGGATATTTTTTTCAGTAATACACGGTTATTAATTTCTAATTATTGTATATATCCATAAGATATGAAGGAGAGGCTTGTTAACATAGGTTACGTATATATTATTATTAATTAGATGATTCAGCTTATAACAATGCATTTGTAGTGGAATGCACTCTATTGCAACACCACCTACTACTATTAATAATAATTATTATTTCTACTAAAGGCACAAGGCTTGAAATTTGGGTGTAGGGGCCGAGTCGATTACATTGACCTCAGTGTTTCGCTAGTACTTAATTTATCGACACCGAAAGGATAAAAATGAAAGTCGACCTTGAATACAGGTTGTTTAAGGATGTTGCTCAAAACACCCATGCTTCCAACGGAGAATTATTCAAGCCCCAAAAATTTCCTCCCACATATGGCTATAATGTTCTCCCACTACTCTTGTTAATGATCAGGGATCCATATTTCGTCAGTCACAAAGGTACGTGCTCAATTGGTTAAGGTCAAACAACTGACAAACAAGTTTGTGGTATTACCCATTTTTTCTACCAAGATAAAACTTGCACATTATAACACTTCGAGTCAGTTAAGATTTGAAGCCATAAGAGCAGTAACTGAGCATTATTATTATTAATCTTTACTTTTAAACTGCATGTTTGATACAATCACTCGCTGGAGATACACCCAGCATTCTAGAGCTAGAGAAGGATAAGATATGTTACAACATGACTAAAATCTAGGGAGGGAAAGTTGTAGGGGCAGTAGCGAAATACCATCATTTAATACAACACATACATTTAAATTGACAGGGTTTTTCTAAGGATGTGGGCAGTACTTGTCACCTCAATATTTTGGAGTTCTCTAAGACATCGTTCACCTGGGATATTATCTAGATGTTTCTGGCATCCCTTTCTTATCTTGCGTAAGGCACCCCCAATAACAGGAACAGTTCTCGGTTTAAGATGCAGCATCTTTTGTATTTCAGTTCCCACGTCCTTATATTTACTTAATTTGTCAAATTCCTTTACAAATATTTTTCATCTGTAGGAACACTTACATATATTAATGTACACGTGTTCTTTTCTCTGTCTTTAATGAATATGTCTGGTCGATTAGCCTGGATCACTCTGTCGGTGTTGACTGAAAAATTCCAGAGAATAATGAAATTTTTATCATTATTATTATTATTGAGTGAGAGAGCAGTTCATGCCATCAAAGTGACACTGGGGTAATATACGAAGCCCAATATACCCATCATGACTACCCGTCTGATAAAGGTACACCAGGCACATGCATCACAACCATATGTGCGCGACATGGTGATCTCATATCAAGAAAACAGCACATGATCTTGCAGGTGGGGCCCAGTTTGAATTTTCTTCAGGTTGAGTAGCCCATCCCGCTCAAATTGTCCCCGAATAAGGGTTGTTTAAGGATTTTGAAAGAACCACCCAATGTTCCAGAGGTGAACTATTCAAACCCCAAAGCATCCCTCTCAACACATGGCTATGATGATCCCCCACTACTTCTGCTCGTGATCAGAGATGCACATATCGTCAGCCACTAAGGGACGTGCTCAACTGGTTAAGGTCAAACAACTGACAAGCAAATCTGTGGTATTGAGCAGAATATTTGCTGTAGCCCATCTTTTATACCAAGACAAAACAATGTACATGATAACACTTCCAATCAGTTAAGATCAGAAGCCATGAGAGCCACTGCCTGGTACTGCATCAGGGCATGCTGCATCTTAAACCGAGAACTGTTCCTGTTATTGGGGGTGCCTTACGCAAGATAAGAAAGGGATGCCAGAAACATCTAGATAATATCCCAGGTGAACGATGTCTTAGAGAACTCCAAAATATTGAGGTGACAAGTACTGCCCACATCCTTAGAAAAACCCTGTCAATTTAAATGTATGTGTTGTATTAAATGATGGTATTTCGCTACTGCCCCTACAACTTTCCCTCCCTAGATTTTAGTCATGTTGTAACATATCTTATCCTTCTCTAGCTCTAGAATGCTGGGTGTGTCTCCAGCGAGTGATTGTATCAAACATGCAGTTTAAAAGTAAAGATTAATAATAATAAATGCTCAGTTACTTGCTCTTATGGCTTCAAATCTTAACTGACTCGAAGTGTTATAATGTGCAAGTTTTATCTTGGTAGAAAAATGGGTAATACCACAAACTTGTTTGTCAGTTGTTTGACCTTAACCAATTGAGCACGTACCTTTGTGACTGACGAAATATGGATCCCTGATCATTAACAAGAGTAGTGGGAGAACATTATAGCCATATGTGGGAGGAAATTCTTTGGGGCTTGAATAATTCTCCGTTGGAAGCATGGGTGTTTTGAGCAACATCCTTAAACAACCTGTATTCAAGGTCGACTTTCATTTTTATCCTTTCGGTGTCGATAAATTAAGTACTAGTGAAACACTGAGGTCAATGTAATCGACTCGGCCCCTACACCCAAATTTCAAGCTTTGTGCCTTTAGTAGAA
>NC_043001.1:79007765-79015265 GCF_006345805.1 Octopus sinensis | reverse complement strand
TAGGTAAATGAACAAAGAGTTGCCGGCACTGAGCATACATGAACTTTACAATCGTCTGATAGTGTTTGTTCTAGAATGAGAATTAACAACTAGTTACACGTTCACACACACTTTATATCCATCTATCTATCTATCTATCTATCTATCTATCTATCTATCTATCTATCTATCTATCTATCTATCTATCTATCTATCTATCTATCTTACTATCTATCTATCTATCTATCTATCTATCTATCTATCTATCTATCTATCTATCTATCTTTCTTTCTATCTATTAATCTATCTACACACACACCACACACACACACACACACACACACATATATATATATAATATATATATATATATATATATATAAGAAGGTGAATGAATTATCCTAGTATGGATAATTTGGTTAACCGATACCTGTGTAGCAATTTCACGTCAGAAAACACGGTTGAAGCTATATGCCAATGGCAGGGATCCCGTGTTCTCGTGTGTAAATTTCTGTGTTTTTTTTAACTATGAATAAATGAAAGAATGGAGTCGAACGACGATTTTAACAAAATTCCTTTATTCTCGACACATGTTTCGAAGGCTGCATATTCCTAATTCCGAAGGAATAAAGGGTAAATTATGCCGCCATCTCATCAGGAAAGACAAGGAACTTATGTCAGCACTATGCAGAGCAAAAACTTTTAAATGACTACCCACATGATGTCCACAGTAATAATGAGTAATATTATTATGCACCCTTTATTCCTTCGGAATTAGGAATATGCAGCCTTGGAAACATGTGTCGAGAGTAATGGAATTTTGTTAAAATCGTCGTTCGACTCCATTCTTTCATTTATATATATATATATATATATACACTTTATTTTAAGCAGCAGAAAATTCAACAAAATCTGTTACTCTGAGTCTCTCGTTGCCGTTCATCAGACAGTTTTTGCTAGAATGGAACTGATATATCAATTCAATCTAGACTCTTACAAACGCTACACCTTTAAAAAGAAATGGACTTGTTTGATTGGCCCTTTAGAAAAGATATTCTTCTACCTACATTGCTGACTAAGTTCCTAAGGATAACTGGTGGATGGTTTGAATCTTAGCTAATATACGATAGCTTTTCATTGGCCTTACGGAAAGGTTTAAATCTATCCGATCTTACATTAAAATTTACGTCTAAAAAATCTACACTATTCAGGTTAGCATCTATCGTAACCCGTAAGCCCATCCTTTGAAAGAAGGATATGTATTTGTAAGCATGCGTATCTGTGTATGTGTAAGTGAGAGTATGTTTGTGCTTAAGCACACATATACACAACTGTATGTATGTATCCATACGAACTTGTTTGTATACTTGCCTCCATATATGCCAATAACGCCGTTACACAGATTGTATACATAATTTTTTCTTATTTCGTTTTTTTCCCCACCCCTCCTTCGTTCCTTTTTCTCTCTCTTCCTTTCTTTCGTTCCCCCCCTTACTCAGTATATGAGAATCGCTACATACATGATTTTTAATTTGCGTGCGAGATGGTTTTGTGTGAATATATGTACACATGCATTTATGTGTATATTTAGATTTATATTCATACGTCTGTATATGTATGGCGTTGGCGCGCATCCTTTTTGCGTATGTTGATATATATATGCACATTTTAATAAAAATATGTATTGCAGTGTAATATTTATAACAGGTTTAATTCCTATGAATTAATTTATACTTTCTTCATTAATGTCAATATGTATTTTATTCAATGTAAGGTTTTTCCTCGGATTTTATAATTTTTATAAGCTTTTTTATATATATATACATATATTTTTGACCTTTTTGTTTATCGCTCGAAGATTGACCGTTTTTTTTCTAAAGGGCCAATCAAACAAGTCCATTTCTTTTTAAAGGTGTAGCGTTTGTAAGAGTCTAGATTGAATTGATATATCAGTTCCATTCTAGCAAAAACTGTCTGATGAACGGCAACGAGAAACTCAGAGTAACAGATTTTGTTGAATTTTCTGCTGCTTAAAATAAAGCATATTACTCTACCACTGGTATTTGAGTACTCTTTTTTCCACCTTGTTTCACATTTACGTGTTTACTCCGGTATATATATATATATATATAGAAAGAGAGACAGAGATTTACGTACACTCATACACACACTACATTATGTGTGTGATTGTGTGTGTGCATGGGTGTGAGCGTGTGCTGATGTGTGTGTGTGTGTGTGTGTGTGTGTGTGTGTGCGTGTGTATGTGTGTGTGTATGTGTGTGTACAGATGACCACATCAATATCGAATGGTGAAAATAAGTGCGCAACACCATGTTGGTGGGTATAATTACTTTAGTTGTAAATCAAGACTACCATTCGTTTCATGTTAAGAAAATTGAGAAAATATACTGGTGCCTTAACATTTTTTGAAGCCGATCACGGGGGGAAAGGTGTTCGTCTCCATTTTGGAAAACATTTTCTCCATGTAATCGGCTTAAAAAATTGTTAAAACACTATTTTCTTACTTTTCTTAACATAAAATCAATGGTATCATTACTTCACACACACACGCACACACACGTATACACTCAAATACATACACATATATGCATGTATATGTATGTGTATTTGTATAGTTATATGTATGTATTCATGTATGTATGGGCATGCCTATAAGGCAGAACTAACTCGTATCCGAGGACAAGCTTCTATACAATTGGTCATAAAATACAATAGATATAGCATTACAGACACTGACTATGTGATCCCATTAGTGAGGATCCTTATAAACGTTCTGGTGTGTCATATTGGTAATCTACATGCGTTTGTGTCGTGCATGCGCACGATTTTTCGACCGCTTGTATCCTGTATATATACATTTATATAGAAAAGTATGCATCCAACCATCCATCTATCTATCCATCCTTCTATCCACCCACGTATACGTATATAGTACATATATATATATACATATATATATATGTATATATATACATATATATATATATATATTATATATATATATATATGTATGTATGTATGTATGTATGTATATATATATATATGTGTGTGTGAGTGTATATATATATATTTATTTATTTATTTATATACAGATATAGAAATAGATACATATGTACTTGTGTGAAAGAGAGCTATATATATAGGTAGGTAGGTAGATATATAGATAGATATAGATATATATGTATGTGTGAAAGAGAAAGAAAGAAAGAGAGAGAGAGGGGGGGATATATCATCAGGGCGGATACCGTGGTGGCTCTCCGATATGTTCGAGCGTATTTAACGACTATAGCTTCGATTAGTTGTAAGTCACTCTGTAAATTCCTCCCATGGATAAATCCCTGTTCATTTCACTGAAAGGTAATATTGTCTGATATATATCAGCAATAATTATAACGATATTGAACATGAGTTGGCTTCGAAATTAACTAAATGGGTTGGCCCTGATGAAGCTGCACCGAAAACCGTGCCAAGATGCATTTGCACCTGCTCATTATCTGTGCAATGGAAACAGGTGTAGGTCATAAAGTCCCTAATAATATGATTATAATATTGCGCACTAAGAGGAAATACATTTTGAGTATGAACGAGTCTCCATGTTCTATATTGTTACTTATATCAATTTAAATAATTGTACAGAATCTTAACAAAGAAATATCGGAAAATTCCCAAACAGTACATGGACGTGATATTTCCTCGTCAGTTATCGTGCAAAACATCATTAGAACATCACGTATTTATCGATAATATTGTTCACTTTTGGTGGCGCCAACAACGAAAAGCTGTTGGGATGATCGTGCAAAGGTTTTCCCACAGTGACGAAAACAACTGCGACACATAAATGTAAATATAGAAAGATGACAAACACTGTGCGGCTGGAGACAAGACACACACACAAACAAACACACACATACTCACAAACACATGCACACACACATACATTAATCTATATTGATAATGAGTAGCGCAAAAAGTTGCTTGTGCTCGTGTATTTCATAAGTCTGGTTGTATAAATACATATGATTGTACGTGTGTGTATATATATATAAATACTATGAATGTATTTTTATTAAGAATGAAGAAATCTTCAAACGCTCTAACACGGAGTTTCACGTTCCCGCTCGTCGGACGGCTGTGATCATAAAAGCGTATTCCCCTACTTTCGGTTTTCAAGTACTGTATACGTATATACGCCTGTGTAATTTTGTATGTATATATATTTGCATATGTCTCTATTTGCATTTATGTTTGCATGCATGCATTTAATTATACGTGTGTATTTGTGTGTGTAGAGAGAGAAATAGTGAGTGATAGAGACAGAGAGAGAGAGTGACAGACAGACAGAGAGGAAGAGATAGAGAGAAAGGTAGAGAAAAAGGAAAGCCGAAAAGAAGGAAGAACAAACAGTGAAAGATAAGCGTTTTATGAAGCGTTTGATGATATGAGCATGTATATATGTTTATGAGAGTGCGTGTGTCTCTTTGTGTGTGTATATGTCTGGTTATAATGCACTTGATTATACACGTGCATGATAAAAGTGAAACACGCAGTCGCCCACCCTCACGACCTGATATGAACTTAAACCCCTCTGTGTCAGATGTACATGAAACAGCTAATCCAGTTCACTATCCTTTGTGAGAAATCCATTGTGAATGGTAAGCTGCTTCTGTTAACGAAGTCTGTCGTGTTGGTACTAGTTTTTGTTGTTGCTGTTGTTGTTGTTGTTGTTGTTGTTGTTGTTGGTGGTGGTGGTGGTGGTGGTGGTGGTGGTGGTGGTGCCGGTGGTGCTGGTGATGCTTGTGGTCCTAATGGTGGTGGTGCTTGTGATTGTGATTCCGCTAGTAATTTTTGCGGTGATGTGGTTGGGTATGATAAGTCTAGTACCCTCATGATGATGATGATGATGATGACGACGAAGATGATGGCACGATGATGATGGCGGCGATGATGATGGTGACGATGATGATGGCGATGATGATGACTGCGATGATGATGATGGCGAATATGATGATGATGGCGTCGACGATGGTGCTGATGGCGACGATGACGATTCTTATGCTCATGATCATGGCGATCACGATGATCATGACGATCATCACGGTACGGGCCATAGTGGCGATAGGAACGTGAATGATGATTATCGAAGATGATTATATACATGATCATAATCATCCGCATGATGGCATTACTGGTGTCGGCATTGACGATGATGATGACGACGACGAAGACGACAACAATATCGACAACGACGACGATGATCGCGTGACCTTAGTTAACTCGTCTCCCTATCGATTCACACTCGTGTGTATAAGCTACATGAAACAAACACATTCAGCGAGCGACCAAGTCGACATGTCCACACATTTACACATCAAAAGTTTCTACTACCTATTGTCATCTATTTACGCAGCCAACATTTCTTTTTTTTTTTTTACATTCAACATCATCCTTGTTCTCTTCTTCCTTCTCATCGCCCCATCATCATTGTTATTATTGCTGTTGTTTTTGTTTTTGTTATCATTTTAATTTCTTTTTCATTTTTTTTTCTCCTCATTGAAACCATCAAAACAAACGGAACATGAACAGTTCATAAATATAATACAATCAAGCGGAACAGAATTTTATGTTTAGTGTGAAATAAATATAATAGAAATAAGAAGAAAGAAGACATGAAGAGAAAATATCTATCATAGATAGGAAAAGAAAAATTGGGTAAAATAAGTGAATGAAAAATATAGAAAATAGAAAGAAAGAAAGAAAGAATGAAAGAAAGAAGGAAAGAAAGAAAGAAAGAAGGAAAGAAAGAAAGAAAGAAAGAAAGAAAGAAAGAAAGAAGAAAGAAAGAAGGAAAGAAAGAAAGAAAGAAAGAAAGAAAGAAAGAAAGAAAGAAGGAAAGAAAGAAAGAAAGAAAGAAAGAGAGAAAGAAAGAGAGATGTAACGTAGAATCGATAAAGCCAAAGGTAGTACATAGAAACGAAAACAGATAAAAGAAATAGGTGGAAAAAAGAGAGAAGAATAACAGAAAGATCAAAATAAATTTTTATGGATGTTATTGTTCTCGTTGTAGTTGTGTTCATTGTTGTTGTTAACATTTTTATTATTATTGGAATACTTATTATTTATATTCTTTGTAGTAAAAAAAAAGCATTAAGGGTGGCGGATTAGCGGAATTGTTAGAGTGCTCGGCATTATTGCTTTATGGCATATGTTTTGGGCTGCTTAGGTTCTAAGATCAGATCCCACCGATTCCAGATTTGTTTTTCATTCCTTCTGGTTCTCGAAATTAAGGTAGCAGTGTAAGGAGCTGCATTGAGGATTTGTAAAAAGGTTGGAGAAAATTCCTTGCAGTATTATTGTTTTCCAACCCTGATTGCACTGCTAGGTGTAACAAACTTTTTTTGCATGAATTAGAGTAGATGTCTTTCCATAAAATATATCGTAATGAATGAAAGAGGAAACAACATATTTTTGTTCTTTCCCATTAAAATTCGTAATAAACGGATGAGAATTATGAAAGAAGTTACCACGGATCAAACATTGGCCTGTTGAATTATTAAAGAACGATAGGCAGAATCACTTGAATTATATAATTATGTCTTCTAACGTTCTTAGTTCAAATTCGAAGCGTTTTTAGTATTACTTTGACAAATTCAACGAAATGCACTAGTGAGGTATTGGATTCGGCCTGGCTTACTTATAAGGAATAATTATTACGGATGGAGCTTGGAAAAATAGCAGATCGTAGGACAACAGGTATTGCAGTATTTACGTAGGTCTAAGTCATCGAACTGGCGGAATCGTTAGCATCCCGAGAAAAATGTTTTGTGGAATTTTTGTCCATGATTACGTTCTGAGTTCAAATTCTGCCGATGTCGATTTTGACTTTTATTTTTTAGGAGTCTATAAAATACATTACAGCTGAGCAATGGGGTTGATGCAATCGACATAGTCCCTCCACCGAAAATGTTGGTCTTGTGCCAAACTGTGAAACCAGTATTTACTTAGGTTTCTTTGCCTTCTGAGTCCTATCACGGGTTAATCCACTTAGAACTTCGTAAAACCTCATAAATGTAAAAAAATGTTTTGGTGAGTTATATTTTCAAAAGAAAGGAAGAATCCCCCCTTTTCGGTCAAATGTATTTCTGAGAGATATAAATATTACGAAGTATAATGTACAGATCGGCAGCTTTACACCTGACTTATTCTGACCCGACGTAGTAGCACCTACCAGGATCCCAGATGTAGGATAACTGACTACATACACATGTGAAGACTGGAACTCATCGGAAGAAATGTTCATGATGCAACGGATAGGATGGTGGATGCAGCAATACATTGTAAAGAGCAGAGAGCAAGATAAGGCAATTATGACATTTTGACTATCCACTGCATCTGTCTCCCCTATTCATCTGGAACTCGATGTGCCACTGGATTGAAGACACAACCAGACGAGAGATTCTGGATGATGATTCGCTTAATTTTCTGTCTGTGGGCTACTGACCC
>NC_043001.1:78992765-79005265 GCF_006345805.1 Octopus sinensis | reverse complement strand
AATGATTCTAGAGGACTGCCGTAAACAACGTTATAATCTTTCCATTGCTTGGATTGATTACAATAAAACGTTTAATAGCTTTTCCTATAATTGAATTGAGAAATTCTTGGCAATCTATAAATCTGTCTGATTATTGGTAATTTTCTATGAAACTGTCTGCAGATCTGCGAGACAGTTCTAACATAGAATCCAGACAGATGCTGTGAAGGCCGATGAATGACACACTTTTCAAGGTGTTTCCCTATCACCAACTCTGTTTTTTGCACGGATCATATTGCCCTAAGAAAGCTCTTAAATGTCGCAAGGTATGGATCTATAATAATAAACACGGAATTCGGTATGTCTGTCCATCCAAGACCCATGTATCTCAGTCTGCATTTGCTCTACATAGACATATCAAACCTTTTGGAATCAGGGTGATACCTGGATTGAAAATCAGCCCTTCATTTGGTTCTTGAACATCCAGCATTGAGATCAGGTCTGGGTGATGATTTGTTATACGCTAACAGCAGAAAATTAAAATTTTAAAGAGCTCCCAAAATTTGTGAACTTTTCATATAAACTGAATTTAAAGGGATACCGTATCGGAAGGCTACCAATGAAAGCTTTATTATTATCGCTCCCTCAGTTTTGGGCCGCAGGCTCAATTTGCCCTTCGCAGGAGCTAGTTTATAGGTCCACAGGGAGTGCGGATTTTAAGTTAGTATTTGACAAATTAATCCATCGTTTTCTTTACACGAACGATCTAAAGTTTTAAATTCAATGTTCGAATACCAGGAAACACAAAATATATCACAACTATACAAGACCGTTCTCATGAGTACGGCCTCGATTCTGAGAGAAACACTGTATGCAAGAAACTTTTGTGAAATCTTAATTGTCATTATTTAGTCTCCTTCTTTTCAATTATACCATTTCTACGAATGTACAACACCCAGTGTAGAACGTCTAGCAAGCTGTTCCTTGAAGCCTCTCGGTAACTTTTAGAACAGAAACAAGGAAAATAATAGCAACAACAATAATAAAAATAGTTTCAAATTGTGCCACAAGGTCAGCAAATACGGGAGAAGTAAGGCGATTTATGTAATAGGCTTATCGCTTTATTAAATCGTTTTTAATTGTCATGGACCTTTTGGTTCATGAAGTGTAAAAATTGCACGAGGGTTAATACTTCATTCAGTAAATTTTTAAAAAAAGAACAGGTGTTTTAGAGAAGCAAAAGTCGGCGGGCGCTTTTCGTCTTCTCCCATCCTTATCATCCTTGTATCAGTTTCATTCACACCATTTATGTCCGTGTCCAGTCCGCAAGCTACCTTACTCTATGTACTGCCATTATGGCAAATTTGATAACATAAAATATAATAAAGTACGCGAGAAAAGGTATGTCAACTACATAGGCCCCGGTGTTCAATGGGTACTTATTTTATGGCCCTCGATTGATTGAATGATGAAGTTGGATTAGGCGGAATTTGAACTGAGAACGTGCGGACCGACAGAATGCTGCTAAGTATCTTGCCTGGCATGCTGGCGATTCTGCGAGTTCTGCTAACTCTTTTCATACGTTCAAAGTTGATCAAATAAATTTATAAGTGAAGTGCTGGTGTCGATTGCATTGACTAACAGATCTCTTCTGAAAGTTACTGACCTTATGACAAAACTAGAAATAATTATTTGCATTCCTCCAAGAAGTTCTGATTTTTTTCTTCTTTTAAATAATGAGATAGTTTCGAAAAATACTGACATACCAATGATTTCATCACGAAGATTTCATGTTTGCATTTTCTGTTTTTATATCAAATTGGTTAATAATCATGTGAAGGAAGAACTCTTTCGGCAGATTTTGGAAATATATCTTAAAGTCTTCGCTTAAATTTGTATGTCGTCTCTTTATATTCAGGTCTCTATTTAAAAATATTTCCAGCTTTTCTTTCATTTACTGCAGATTAAAAAAATATTTGATATGAAATCTGATTTTGAATTGGAAAAACATTCTTTATATTTGAATAATATCAAAGTTTTTATCTTGCACATATTTCTATATTTCATTAAATTCCGCTTATAGGTCTCGCAAATATAATTCATAATTCTTACACGTTTTCATCTTGTCAGATAATGATGGCTCGATATCAGCTTCAATCTCAACAGATGAACTCCCCACTCAAGTCACCAAACATTTGTTATTTATCTCTTCTTGATAAATATTTTGAGACGCATGATTTTCCTCAGAGCATTGCAATTACAAATGGTTTTAGTTGGTGTGCTTCAAGACATCTCATTCACCAGATACGCAGTTTCAAGTACTGTACAGCTCTACAGTAAGGTTCTTGGGGAGAAAATAAAAGTTTGGTGGAGCAAAACTGAAATACAGGTGTGGATGTGAGGTAAAGAGTTTAGGTGCAGGTATGGCTGCGTGGTTAGAAGCTTACTTCCCAACCACATGGCTCCAGGTTCAGTCCCACTGCGTGGCACCTTTGGCAAGACTCTTCTACTATGGAACAGTCTAAGAATTATTCTTTACGGCATTTTCAATGGCTTCTTTAATTACCGGTATTATGAATATTTTATTGATCTCATATAATAGTCTTTTCTTTCTAATATGAACGGGATCTAAAGCAGCGCCCTGATAATATCGTTAGCACGCCGGGCAAAGTATTTTATTACATTTAGTCTGTCTTTACATTCTGAGTTCAAATTCCACCAAGATCGACTCATCATTTCGGAGTCGATAAAATATGTACCAGTTCTTCTCTGTGGTCGGTGTAATGGATTTACCCAACCCACTCGCCAAAATTTCTGCCATTGTGCCAAAATTTGAAACCAATATTAACGAGATCTTATATTGCATCTCATTCATTATGATCACTGACACATGTTGCAAAGAATCTTTTTAATTTGGGTGCTTTCATTTTTTTCTTATCTTTCAGCAGATTAGAGAAGTGAAGATCTTTCAACCATTTCGAGGAAGTCATCCTATTTACAGGTTTCGTAGCGTCATTACTGATACTCTTTTCATATCGCAAGATCAAAAATTTTTCTATATTAGCAAACAAATATTTGAATATAAATTTCTGATATTTGCATTCTTAGCATAAACTTCTACCATTATGCCTTATCTTAAATCTTTTATCGTTCACTTCTTGCTTCAGTCACCTGATTACGGTCATCCTGGGGCACCGCTTTGACGGCTTTTACTTGAATGAAGTGACACGAGTACTTACATTTGTTTTGGTTTTTATAAGCCTAGTACTTATTCGTTCGGTCTCCTTTGCCGAAACGCTAGACAATGTAGGCGTAAACACACCAACACCGGTTGTCAAGTGTTGATGGAAGACAAACTCAACAAAAAGACATACTCATATAGGTATATACATACATACACACATATACATATATATATATATATATATATATATATATATATATATAATATACGATAGGCTTCTTTCACTTTCTGTCTGCCATATCCACTAAGATTTTGGTCGGCCCAAATCTAGAGTACAACATATTCGATCAAGGTGCCACACAGTGGGGCTGAAACCGGGTCTGTGTAACTGGAAACGAAGCTTTTTACCCCACAGCCATGCCTGCGCCATTTAAACGCACCTAGTTGAACGCCTGCTCCTTATGAAATATTTTTCTTAATTTGCTCCGTAAAATGCACGATTATTAATAAACTGACAAGCCTCTTTTCGCAATGGCTGTTAAGCTCTCACTCACCTCACTAGATTATTTGGTCTAATCTACCGATTACTAAACATTGCCACGACCCAAATTTTAGTACATTCTTGACAAGGAAACTGAAGCCAAGGTAAATTATTTTAAAATATTACTAGACTACAATACTAATGATGAATAACGTAATTGATTCGTTTATCGATTATTAAAGAATTATACCGTATGAGTGAACAAAATCTAAGGCAATTCATTCATGTGAAAAGAAGTATTATATATAACATTTCTTTGCTTTGTGATTCTGTCTAATGATAAATTATTGGAACAATCTTAGTATGGTTTAGGCAGCGATATAATATATTTAATAGAAAGGAAGTATAAAAATTAGAAATGTGTATCCATAAATTGTAGGTCATTATTTTAGGTATCTAATTTCTTGTAAGAGTGTCTTCGTTCGAGTGCAGAAGATCAGTCAACGCTCAGGTACTTTGTTGACCCTAACGATAACCTTACAGGACTATAAGCTCTGTGTCGAACACATTCTGGACGCCTGTTTCACTCAGTCTCTTGTTATGTAAGAAAGAAAAAGCAGTCATATTACCTTGAAATTTCATCTTATAGTTTTGCAAAATGAATGACACAATGCAGTTTATAAAATTATTTGGAAACTGTAAAAGACGGAATGGTTACTCCTGGGAGGTCTTAGAGTATATGCTTCCTTTAGAAATCTTTAACTGGGGTTATACAACAGCAACGCTGCAAAACATCTTCATTGAATTACACCATGCAATCTTAAGAAAAATGTATGAATATATTTGATAGTTTAGTCTATGATAAACTATCCCAGAAAAGAGACGATAAGAAAAGATTTTAAGCCTTAAATTACAGGTCTGTTTGACCATATGTGACCTAAAAGAAAGCAATAACAGACAAAAATAAAACATTATGGCTATGGTAAACGCCTGGTCCATCGAAGAAACTATATCAACCAGATAAGGGAGCAGATTTGTGACAAAGGTCAGTTCGATATGGAATATAAGGGATACAACATTTATCGTTTACTTCTTTCAGTCATTTGACAGCGGCCATGCAAAAGCACCGCCCCAAAGGGTTTTAGTGGAACGAATCACATTCATTTAGCTTGGTATTTCATCTATCGCTTTCCGTAAATAAACCAGTACCGGTTGCCAAGCAGTGGTGAAGGTAAAACACAAACACACAGATACCCACACATATATATATAACTTCGAATTCCCGCTGAAATCAAATTTGACATTTTCCCATCAATATTTCATAAAATACAATACCAACCAATTATTGGAATCAACTATGAAGTAGCCCAAGATACATGTCCTTGTCGAATTTCTTATAAATAAATCGATATTAAATAGCTATAGTATTTATCTTCCGAAAAATTTATCGTATTGACGTATAGTGATAAAAAGCAGCAACGTGTCTCAGCAACAGACATGTTTGGCGTCCAGCAGCAGCAGTGTAATTGCTCAATCATTTCTGTGCCTTTGCATGTCAGTTGTAGCAAGTATCTATTATAAGCCGCATGCTTTGTCAATTTTCACTTCCACAGCAAGTGAAAGAAAATAGAATTCACGAAACTTTTTATTTAGAACGATAATTGTAGCCCATTTGTACACCGGTACCACGCACTTGAGATGTGTACAAAAACTTTTGGTGCATCATACGTGGAGATGTCTCTTCAGGTGATTTGGCAAAAGGTACCTCGTTTTTGATTCACCGTTTTCTCTTACGTCTATAAAAATCCATTTTAGTAGATGTAATGTGCTGCAAATCTACACAAGGAACTGAGGCACAGCGAAGATCTGATCTCATGTAGGAAAGGATATACATCTGCACATATGATTCACCACAATTGTTTGTACAGCATATCACCTGAGAACTACCAATGTTCAATGGATTGAAACGATAGTAGTGAATAAAAAGCCTCATGAATTCCATTTGCTTCCTTACTTTTATACTCTCCTTTAGTATGCTTTAAACGGCATACTACAGGGTATATGCCAGAATGAGTATTATTGCTTATATATATATGTGTGTGTGTGTGTGTGTGTATGAGTGTGTGTGTATGTATGTATGTATACACACACACGCACACACACACATGCACACACATATATATATATATAGAGAGAGAGAGAGAGAGAGAAAGAGAGAGAGAGAGAGAGAAAGAGAACGAGAGGGAGAGAAAGAGAGAGAGAGAGAGAGAGAGAGAGAAATGTGAGAAGTTCAAAGTATGAGACTGATGTCATTTTAATTTTTGGGGTGGGGCGGCTATGTTTTCATTGGTTTAGGTCAGGTGTAAAGGATTTATGGTGAAAGAATATTGGACTGCGGCCATGCTGGAGCACCGCCTGAAAGGATTTTAGGCAAATAAATCGACCCCAGAACTTCTTCTTTGTAAACCTAGTACTTATTCTATCGGCATATTTGCCAAACCGCTAAGTTACGAGGACGTTAGTACACCAATATCGTTCGCCAAACACAGACACAGACACACGCACATAAATATAGATAGATAGATAGATAGATAGATAGACAGACAGACAGACAGATAGACAGACAGATAGATAGATAGATAGATAGATAGATAGATAGATAGATAGATAGATAGATAGATAGATAGATAGATAGATAGATAGATAGATAGATATACATATATATATACGACTGGCTTCTTCCGATTTCCGTCTACCGAATCTGCTTACAAGACTTTAATCGGCTCGAGGCTATAGTACAAGACACTCGCCCAAAGTGTCACACAGTGGGACTGGAACTGAAACCATGTGGTTGGGAAGCAAGCTTCTCACCACACATTTACGCCTGTGCTTATGTATATATTTTAGCCGTCGTCATTATAAATGAACACCTCCAGACTTTTCTAAATACATACAGGTAAATGTATTTATTTACTACATTATAATTCAGGCCATGCAAAACCAGTGCTGCATGTACTTTATATTTCTCGCTGATTTATTTTCGTGTTTGCTTTGGTGATTAGTATATTTCATTCATTTGCTTGTTTTTCAGCAAACGTATCTCTGTATGTAATGTTATGTTTGGGCGAACAGCTTGAAGCTGTTCTTTGGTGAATTATTATTACATTACAGACAGCAAAGTATATTCATTCAGCACTCTGTTAAATTCTTCAATAGCTAAACTTCGTATGCTTCTAGTCTGAAATAATTAAATAATAAACAAGTTTTACTATCTTAAACAATTATCTCTCTAATAGAATGTCTTGGCTTGTTTGTCAGTAAATAAAATATAATGAAATTTGTCTGATTATGTCTTTTCGTTCTTTGATTGTCGATGGTAGATAATTTACGTTCCAAATGTAGCTTTCTTCTTCATCCAAAATGATAGAAATTTAGAGTTTAAACTGGTTGTCATTACAGAGGCCTTGAAAATATTGCCAAAGAATATTAGAAAATTGTGCAACTAATCTGGAGTATTGTGAGCCACCCATATTTTCCATATAATCAGAAGCATAGGCATTTGAATAAACGATTAAGTATGTAAATATACAAAGATGTTGTTATGTCCCGCATTATTGACAACGTATTCCGTCTCTGCGGGACTGTCCCGAACAGCGTGCTTCGCCGATTGTGCTTCTTTTATTTGGCCACATGAGCCCAACAAAAAGCGGACAAACAAGGACAGGCAATACATAAAAAGGTGGCGAGGAGGTCATGTCCCTTGGTTTACAATGGTATGGCTTTTTAAACATTTAAACAGGATTAAAAAGTCTTTGTATGATGTCAAGACATCTAGTCGACACCCGACATGATACCCTTTTGTTTTCCGTTGAAGCCACCTGCCTGGTTCCAGTCACGCACAGCATCTTTTCTGCAGACTTCCATCTTTTTGTGTACATACTGTGCGACAGGTATTTCTTCTTCAGTCAGATCTTGCTCTTCAGGTGGTAGGTAAAAAAGCTAACCAACCCTTGCCCGGTGATGAAGGTACCTGTCGAGTTCCCTCTTGCACGTGTCTTCCATACTGTCTCTTTCAGAATGGCTACTACGCAGAAAAAACAGGCCTTCTTCTCCCTGTTAGGAGGGAGGTGGGACAATCTTTATAATCGACTCAGCTGATAGCTGTACGCTTCCCATTGTCGACAACAGTTGTTCAGTAAAGGATATCAGTCCCGTTAATCCTGTACACTGTACGAACGTGTGCAGGACAGTTTCACTGCCCTGCCCACACCTCGGGCATGTAAGTGGGCCGGCACGATCTGTCTCGAGAATTTCTCTCGAACAGGTAAGGCTGATCAATAGCATAACCAGGCCGGAGATTTTTGGCAATTACCCCGGTTAAAAATTTCTCCTAAGAAGGTTGGTCAACTGACTTCAATCGACACCCAGAGTGTCTCCCAGCACATCGTCTGATATATACTCTACCAGCCCGCTATAGAAATCCGCTGTGGAACTCCTGCTGCCCGTATTGCCCACCTGGGAGAGCAGCTTGAGTGCCTGTAGACATACTAGGTCTACGGTTGATCCATGGACCAATATTCCGTAGGGATGTCAATTGAGAGAAAAACCTCACGTGCGGTGACCACACCTGTTCACATTCCACGTAGTGCTAGAGGTGTCTAAGCCTTAGTGCGAACTTGCGCATCCTTGGCCACGGCATCCCTAGCCCACCCTTTAACGGTTTTTTGCAGCAGAGAGAGCGCCTTACTATTGGTCCTCTTCCCTTCTACAAAAAGTATAATAGGAGTTGTTCCAGCTTGTTCAACCACAAATCAAATCGAAGGGCGTATTTAAAATGCTGTTTTTGCCGTCTCCTTCAAACTTGGAAAACAAAACTGTTGCAGGTAGGCTTATTAGATGTATTGCAATGATATAATAAATTACAATAATACGCCACGCCTAAAGAAGTTACTAAATGTATGTATACAGGCATATATATGCTTATATATAAGAATGCATACATACATAAATACCTATATAATGCAAGCATGCATGCGTGTATACAAGCATACATGCATACACTTAAACAAACACATTTATATAAATGTATATGTATATATATATATATATAAATAAATAATATATATATATATTATATATATATATATATATATATATGTGCGTGTGTATGTAATACATCATTATGCAGTATATCAGTTATCTCTTTATCCAATGTGCAACACTTCAATATGCAAATCTTAAGTCGGTACGTTTTGATTTGAAGGCTATTGGCTGCCATTTCTAGCAAGACAAGCAAACAATTAATTTCATTATTCATGTTGCTGTAGCGCACGATGTAAATACTTATAGAATAAACAGTATTAAAAGCCTACTACTTCGGACTTGCCCTCTAACAGAATCTAAGTATACGTTATGCTATGAGACTTTTAATATTTTAAAATACGATAGGTGATTTGAAGAACGTTGTACTTCGATTTCTACAATTCTCAGCAACCACGTACTGATTTCCTGGTTTGTTTCTTCACGATATTTGTATTCTAAACCGATATTGGTAATTAAGTTAAAAATTACTCTCATTGCTGAAAATATGTGGTTTCCCACATAATCGTGGCCGTCGCGGTTGTTCTTGCTGTTGGCGGCGAGTTGGCTGAAGCGTTAGCACGCTGAGGGAAATGCTTCGCGGTATTTCGTCTGCGTTACGTTGTGAGTTCAAATTCCGCTGAGATCGACTTTGCCCTTCATCGTTCTAGGTTCAAAAGATTGCTAGTTAAAGCTTACTAATGTGAATAACTTTTATTAACATTATGAAATATTAGAGAGAGGGTGAGAAAGAGAGAGAGAGAAACACCAACAGACAGATGGAGAAATAGATAGACCGATAGCTAAATGAACAGATTAATAAATAGTTAGATAAATATTCTTGTTTTATTTCACATATATGCATATATACATAAATATATGTGTGAGAGTGCGTGTGTGTATGTGTGTGTGTAGATATATGAGTAAATACATACATTAATATATTCATACATGTATATGTAAATTATACGCATGTACCTACACAATTGTAACCGTTCACCAACACATAAATGCATACACACACACACACAGAGGCACACTTTCACACTCAATCTTACTGTTTTTACATTACTTTTACATTCTGTTGGTTTTCTCTCTCTCTCTCTCTCTCTCTCTCTCTCTCACTCTCTTTTTTCTTTCTTTTGCTATTCTTTGAATAATACCAACATCGAAATTTACACATTTACTCCATTTTCTTGATCAATTGAATTGAATTGAATAAAATTTATTGCCATTGTATTCACTGCGAAGTATGTTTAAAGCCCACGTTACAATATTGATTCGAACATTTTAAAGCAATTTAAAGTGATACATACATACATACATACTTACAGGTATATAGATGTATATATATATATATATATACATACATGCGTGTGTGTATATGTACATCTATTTTCATGTATATTATATATATATATATGGCTTATGCCTTTGTATATGTATGTATATGTACATCTATGCACAGTGTAACACTTGAAAATACAAGAGCGAAGATAATGGTAATATATTTTCCTACCATACAATGTGTTGTGAATATAGACATACAACAACAATAATAACACTAACAATTTCGGCTACGATTACAATAATAACATTAATGAACCAACGAGGTGAGACTTTACGGATAATCAATAGAGTCGCTGGCCGTACTAGAAATAGCAGCAAAATGACCTTTGATCTCAACGTATGATCATAAAAATAGACAGTTTGGTGCATAATGTGTATTTGTAGGTTTAATATTCCTGAAAATTGTGCTGTGTTACCATAGCTTCGGTGCATTTGAGTATAAGACTATTTGATTAGGAAAGAGCAAACATTCATAACGAGAACAATAATCGTAATAATAATAATAATCATAACAATATAAAAATAGAAATATTATTAAATTAAAAATTTTAACGTAGTAAACCTAATAAAAAGAGCAATTATTGTATTCACTCGTATATAAGTTGCGCATTGTTATATTTGATTTCGTCTGAAAAAAGTTGGTGCAACTTAAAGTCGGGGCAACGCTGATATCACATTTGAATTTGATAGGAGAACATTTGTGCTAAGACTTAACACTAAATTGGAGTGCGACTTATATACGAATGTGGTTTATCCACGAGTATATACAATTTCTTTAAGAGCAAAATAATGTGAATCAGGCGTTAATATCAAGTGTGACTGTTGAATTATTACAAGTTGACAAATTGTTCCTCTCATTTGGGGCTTCCTATTCCTTGATTTACCCGGGAAAATTCACTTACACCATTGTGTCGGAATCATATATATACCACTGCAAAATAGCGACAGATGGTTTGGATACCATTAAAGTGGATTAAAATATATCGATAATTGCATTGGTGCGCGTTATTTTCAATGTTCTTTGAGAGACCATGAAAATTCAACCCCTTTTGGGAACGAAATGTCTGTACTTTCAAAATATCACGACTTCATCCAACCTAACTATTGGCTAGAGGATATCGATGAAGTGTCCAAAATACAATCATGTGGAAATTAAAAGAAGGCCATTGTGTATGAAGATGAAGGCAGGATCGTTAAAAATTGCAGTACAAGTAATGATAAGGATAAATATAAATAAAATCATACCAGAACCTCCAGGTTTGCTCATAGTGCTAAATATACACCGGGTAGCTGCAAACCATATCCTATGCAAGGTATTTTCAATCCGAAAGTACAACTTACACAATATATTCTTCGTACAACAAACAGTGACTATCCCTCCGATGATCTCCCAATAAAATAAGACAATTCACACAAAAGGTAAAGGTACATATACCACAAACCAGCACAAGCCAACCATGTATATGGTTCTTGAATATACAAGAAATAGCAGTTAGATCTCCTTCAGATCACACATTAGCATACAGAAGAATTCGATTGAAAATATAGTCTCTGAGAGACATTAAAGCGGTAAGATTGATTGTCGACGCTGGAACGCCCTCGATATTAAGTCTGTTCGATGAAGACTGCTCAGACACTAAACAGAAATACCATCATAATACATAGTATTACATAATCGACACTCGATATTTTAACTTCAATTCACACGATTACGATTCTATACAATTACAATCGATTAAAATAACATACCCTGAAAGCGCAAAATGTGCATAATGCATCACATAACGGAATTCACTTTAAACATACGAAAAATTCAACCACAATCACAGCTGAACAAAATAATATCTTATTTTTTTTATTTCTGGCGCAGACCAGCAATTTACAAGCTGTAACTCGATCACATCGACCTCACTGTTCAAATGGTACTTATTTTATGAATAAAATAAATACGGCAAGGTATTTTATCTAACGCCCTAACGATTCTTCCTTTATTCAATGATTTCTTCGTGAAGCATAAACATTTCACTCATGCAATGCATTAAATGTAATCGGGAAATAGTAGAGGATAGTTTGCAATCGGTTCATAACACCCTATTCTGATATGTTATTCCCAAATAGAGTAGCATATTAATTTCAGTGTTTTTCTTCTCCGATTTTATGCGACCCAATCATGGCGCCACCAGTAAAATTTCGCAGATGCTGCTTATTCTGCACATTTTAAGTACCGCAATTGTCAGCGACAACAAAAAAGAACATCTGAATATATTCATATACTGCATATTGCCAGAGTTCACTGCTCACAGCTATCGTGGCTGATGTATACGAATAACAAGGCGGGGGGGGGGGATTTTAGTCTTTTGAGCAAAATGCTTAGCGACATTTCGTCCGTCTTTACGTTCTCAGTTCAAATTCTGCCGGCTCGAACTA
>NC_043001.1:78985265-78987765 GCF_006345805.1 Octopus sinensis | reverse complement strand
GGATAAAACTGTGTTTACTATACAGCATTAAATCGTCGAACTTCTTAATTTTTTGCTTTGTTCCATTCTCTTATAAATAGTGATGTAGTTTGACAAATCTTGGTTTTGAATTAAAATAGATTCATCCATCTCGCTCCCGAACGTTTTCATCCGCTTATCAAATTTTACTCAGCATTCTCTATCTCAATTTTGTACACCCAGACATAATTATCTACTATTATTTGAATTTCTGCGACCTACAAACTATTTCTTATGTAATTTACAATCAGTTCAGCCTGAAATTATTGGTGGATACAGCAGCTCCGGTACTTTTCGCTTAATCGGCCTCCAGAGATGATAGAACAAGAGTTTGGTGGCAGTTGGATCAAACAACACATTACAAATGGAACATAATCTCAAGGATCAAATATTCTTTCAAACTGAGATGGCGTAAAAGATAAAAAAACTCCAGAGTAACCCTAGACATATTTCTGCAGAAAGGGATTCATAACTCAATATTTATTCGCTCTCATTTATATCATTATTAGATACGAGTCTCATCATTCCAAAATAGAATATATATATGTGTGTGTGTGTGGTGCGTGTGTGTGTTTGATCCAAAATATGTGGTTCCAGTTCAATAAAAGGAACTTATACATTTAATGAAAACATCAGGTCTAGAATTTAATAGGTCAGTAGAGTTTTTATACCTAAAAATGTTTTCAGAGGTATCGATGAAACAAAGACTTGATTAATATGTTCCATTAACGTATGGCATAGCTCGTTCCACGTATGCAGCTGGCCTTCCGGTCTTAGATATGGTGAGCTAACTTCCTTACTGTATTCTTATCCACCTGTCGGAGAGAAGATGAGACGTTAGCTTAACTTTTTTTTATATTTAATTTCGCATTTAGCAGTGCAGTTTTTCTTTTGAAGTTTATTATTTGGAGCACTAAGGTAACTTCAGATTAAGAAACCATTCAGCTAAACCTGTGTACCTGGTTGTGTAGGTAACTTCTGAGTCAAAACAGTTCCAATTTGGAGTTGACGCCTAGTGCGACCTACGAGTGATATTTCTCCTGGCGGTGCAGCAGCCAAATGAAACTTCCACAGAACGTCTATTAATTTTTCCGTCTACGGTTATCTGAATAACATTTATCTATTAAGGAAACGGCGCTTCTAATAACGTTAGCCTTAACTTTTACTGTAAAAATGTCAATCCATATATCGTACAAATTTTAAATTTCGTACTTAGAGGGTTATAATTTATCTTTACATTGACGTCCGTTAGCCAAATTTATAATAGGAAATTACATTATTGATTATTTCCTTAGAAGAGTGATTAGATATCTTATTGCTGATGTCTAAAACTTTTTGAACATTCTATGGGAATGGTGACAAGAATGTTCATGCCTAAACGAAAGTTTTTCAATAGATTTATGAAAGGCTTTATAAGAGCCCAAGTTTAACTCTAAGGAGGTAACTAAGAAATCGGCGTTATGGAGTTTAGTGGTTATAGTGATTAAGAGGTTTCCTTTACAAAAAGTAGATAAGCATTTATTTAGATTTTACTTTCAAATGCTGACGAATATCAGCTTTGCGATTCATTCATTCGGATTCGTTGAAATAAAGTTCTAATGAAATATTAAGATTAGTAATTGCCCGCGGAAAAGAAATTACAATAAACATAGGTTATTTTCATTTCTTCTCTACGTAAGTTTTGCAGTTGTGGTTGTTTAGACTGTCAGCATAGGATTTGTAAGTGCATTTCATCGAAATGCATTTGTTATCTGTGACATAATGCAATGAAGTATTCCCCTAACGCTCGGTTGTGTTCAAGCGTCCAATTATATTTAGTGCAATTTGAACATAGGGTTCCAGACAACGACAACGCATAAACGTACGTAGAAACAAATCATATAAACTACTATTAATCCTAAATTCTCCTACATTTGCCCTGTATGCGTTTACTAGTATAATTAGTAACCACATCACTATAATTGAAGAAGACTGGAAGACTGAATGATGACAATTTCTCAATCTCTCTCTCTCTCTCTCTCTCTCTCTATCTATCTATCTATCTATCTATCTATCTATCTATCTATCTATCTATATCTATCTATCTATCTCTCTATATATATATTAACATACTAAAGAACATTCTTGTATGTATGGATAAATACACTCACTCAAATATATACTCATATATTTAAGTAAAAACCTTTCGACCATAGTTATACATACACATAAACACATAGGTCATGCATACATACACACGCATGCACATACACATACACACACATATACATCACTCTCTCTCTCTCATACACACACACACACATATACACGAAAGTACATTTTTATACAAACGCATGTATATATATATATATATATATATATATATATATAGAACTATTATACATTCACAATAATACACTTCCATATAAATGCATGTGTATAAACACACACAAACACATGCACGCACATACACACGCACACATACACACACACACATATATAC